>NC_050446.1:122484324-122784324 GCF_903995425.1 Onychomys torridus
GTCTTCTAAAAAGAAGACACCAGCCAGGCAGTAGTGGTGCACATCTTTAATCCCAGCACTCGGGAGGCAGAGCCAGACAGATCTCTGTGAGTTTGAGGCCAGCCTGGTCTATAGAGCAAGATCTAGGACAAGCACCAAAACTACACAGAGAAACTCTATCTCAAAAAAAGAAAGAAAGAAAGAGAGAGAGAAAGGAAGATAGAAGGAAGGAAAGAAAGAGAGAAAGAAAGAGAAAGAAAGAAAGAAAGAAAGAAAGAAAGAAAGAAAGAAAGAAAGAAAGAAAGAAAGAAAGAAAGAAAGAAAGGCACCAAGACAAAATTAATTTGCAAGGGAGTGACTAGAGGAGACACCTGTGATAAACAGAAGAGCAAGGCCAGGAGTAGACTGGATAGAATCTTTAGATTGTCATCCAGGACTGACAGCTGTAGAAGGGGAAAGGAAAGAAAGGAGGGCTGAGGAGAAGCCTCACACTGCCACTCTGACCAAGTCATGACCAGCCCCGGGACATCTCCACAAAGAGGCATCCTCATTAGAAGAGACCCATGTTGGTGAGGACTGAGTCAACTCTCTCAGCCCTCCACACTTGTTCTCTGGCTGGAAGGATCCCAGGACTGCAGGGCTCAGCATAAACACTGTGATGTGACTATTGTCGAAATCTGCAGGAAGTTCCCTGTTTCCTTTGCTGTGCTTTTCTTGAAAGCAAAACTGAGTGCTGCAGTTTCATGGCTACCATAAAATTTATTTTAGAGATATCTATAGATAAAAAAGTGACCCAAAAGATTGGTAAATTAAAGCGACCCCAAAGAAGATGAAGTAAAATCTCTCTCTCTCTTCCCGTTCTCAGACACCAGCTCACTCCTTGCCAAGCTCAGCGCTAACCATTGTATGCATCCCTTTGGAAACATCTCACACGCAAATACTCTAATGCTTTGTATTAGCATGAATTTGGAAACACATATGTCTTCATGTTATTTTTATCCAATTAGAGATTTTATTTCTGTACTATAAACCAACTATACATTCTCACAATGTATAATGTTCCATTATACAACTATACCCTGGGGTTCTGAACCAAACCCAGGTTGATGAATATTTAGATTTTCTCCACCATGATACAGAAATCATAGTATATCTCTACAAAATACCAGAATTACTTCCTAGGTCAAAAGGCATGTGCGTTTTGTACTGTGCCAGGTATTGGCCCACAAATAACAAAAACTCTCCCCACACAGTATTAAGGCTTCAGAGCCTGTTTTATCTATGTGACTTCAGACAAAAGTGGAAGGATTCATTAAGAAACAATGATAAACAGGTTGATCATGTCTGCTGTTGAGGATCTTTGTAGTTAATAATGCTGTGGTGGCACTGTTCAGGCTGTGTGGGGAAGTCTTCAGAGACAAATCAAACCAAAATATATCCAATACCAAAGGACTGCCACCACACCCTGGAGAACCTGTAATAGTTAAAAAGGGTTACCTTACATTGAATAGAAGTCTGTCTGCATGCTATGATCATTAATTTTTATTCTGGGAAGAAACCAAGAATCAGCCTTGTCTGTGATCCATGTAAGAAATCTTCCATAAATTATCATGCTTCCAAATAACATTTTTTTTGCTACAAAAGCCTTTCTGCATCATTCAATCAAGTTTCACATGGCCAAGTTGTTGAGCTTCTTCACCACACTTAGTTAGAATATTCTGGGGATGACAATGTCCCAAACCTCCAGAATGGAAGGAACCTGCTTTCAACCCCTGCCTCTATGTTCTATAGTGACCCCAGGGCTGAGATCACTCTGCCAATCAATGTGTGACTGAGGCTATCTTTCCAGATGACTTCGTCAAGTCACCTTGACCTCATACTGCATTTGTGAGCGTCAACTTTCTATCTACCTTATATGTAAAGTATCACAGTTTTATGTCATTCAACTTACTCATCACAGGATGGTAATGGCCATTTTTAGTTTAGAGGGAAACATTAATACATTTGTTCATAAAATATAATGTGATATGGACAAATATACTATAGCTAAAGTTCTAAGCAAAAGCTTGTGAAATATTTTGTAGATGTGACATAAAAATGGCTAATAAACAGAGATCCTATAAATTAATTTTAAAAAGAACAATTTAGACATGAGCATGTCTTACTCAACCTATATTTTCAAAGAGTAAAATGATTAACACTACTCTTTATTACTAAGGATACAGGGAACTATGCACCCCAGTTGTGGTAATTTGTTCTTGAATCATCTTTATTGAAGACAATTTACCAACAAGAATCAAAACTAAATGATCATACAACTAAATCTAGCCATTAACTGTCCAGACTTCATTCAAATGGAGTCATCAGGCAACTGTAGAAAGACACACATAGATATTGATGGCAGGTTTGTATAACATACCAAAACTGGGGAGAGTCTACTTACAGAAGTAGCAACTCATTACATTCAAAAGTATTATCCAGTGGCTGGGGAGATTGTTCAGTGGATAGGCACTCTTGATCTCAAGTTTAAGGACCCAAGCTGGAATCCCCAGCATGTGAAAAGCTGGGTGGAACTGCTTGTGCCTATACCCTCAGCACTGGGGAGAAGAGATGATGGAGTATGAGAGCTTACCAGTCAGCCATTATAGACCAAAAAAAGGAGAAAGAAAGAAAGAAAGAAAGAAAGAAAGAAAGAAAGAAAGAAAGAAAGAAAGAAAGGAAGGAAGGAAAGAAGGAAGGGAGGAAGAAGAAATAAAGGAGGGAGGGAAGGAGGGAGGGAGGGGGGAAGGAAGGAAGGAAGGAAGGAAGCAAGGAAGCAAGGAAGGAAGAAAATAAGGAAAAGGAAAGAAAGAGAGGGAGGGAAAAAGGAAAGGGAGGGAGGGAGAGGGGGAGGGAGAAAGAAAGAAAGAAAGAAAGGAAGGGAGGAAGGAAGGAAGGAAGGAAGGAAGGAAGGAAGGAAGGAAGGAAGGAAGAGGAAGGCAGGCAAGTTTCCAGTTCAGTAAGAGACCTTCTCTCAAGGGAATATAGTGAAGAACAATAGAGGAAGCAATCCAACATCCTGTTCTGGCTTCCATGTGTGGCCCATGCACCCTCACACTTAAGTGAATGTTCCACACACACATGCTCATACACAAAAAAGAAAACAGCACAAAGCATTTGAAAAGTACAGTTGCCATTTAGGGAGCAATATGGAAACCAAGTGCAATGAAAACTTCCTGGAACCTCTGAGGCTGACCTTAGTGAGGACTCCTAGTAAAGGAGGACATGGAGCCTGAAATAGCTGTCTCCTGGAACCAGGCTAGGTCCCCAGTGGTGAGACTGAACCCAGACACAAAATGGCATGAACCCATGACATGACCTTGCCCTGCCTGCAAGATGTGCTAGGGCAGTGATGGCTCAGAGCTTATGGGAGTGGCCAACCAAAGATTGGTCTAACATGGTGCCTACATCACTAGAGGGGGGACCCATGGCAACACTGCCCAGATGGCCAAGCTCTGGAAATTAGATGGCTCAGAGACCCAAACATTACTGATATTTTAAAAAAAGGCAATGAAATGATTCTGTAGCTGGAGACCTTCTTTCCAGCCCCCACCAAGCCCTGTTAGTCTAAAAACTCACTTATAAAATAAACACACACATGCTTATATTATTTATACTGCTTGGCCATTAGCTCAGGCCTACCATTATCTAGCTCTTACTCTTATATTTAGCCCATTTCTATTAATCTATACTTTGCCACGTGGCTCATAGCTTACTGGTTGGTACCTTACATCTTCCTTGTCCTGGCAGCCACTGCCAGTGTCCCCTTCTCCCTTCCTGTTTTCTCAATTCTCCTCTCTGTTAGTCCCACTTATACTTCCTGTCTGGCTACTGGACAATCAGTGTTTTATTTATACATAGTGATATCCACAGCATGATTCCTAATGGTATTCTGCTATACTCATAGGATCTGTGCCTAGCCTAACCCAATCATCATCAGAGAGACTTCCTTCAGCAGCTGATGGAAGCAGATGCAGAGACCCACAGCCTTACATCAGGCAAAGCTCAGGGAACCCTGCAGAAGAAGGGGAGGAAGGATTGTAAGGGCCAGGAGGATGGAGGACACCAGAAGAACATGGCACACAGAGTCCACTAAGCAGGGCTCATAGGGGCTCATAGAAACTGAAGCAGCAAGCACCAAGCCTGCACAGTTCTGTGTAAGTCCTCTGCATACATGCTGTAGTTCTCTAGCGTGGGCCTTTGGTTGGACTCCTAACAATGGGAGTTGGGAGAAGCCAGGGGTGGTGGGGGGATGTCTCTGACTCATTTGCCCATTTGTGGAACCTGTTTCCTCCTACTAGGTTGCCTCACCCAGCCTTAATATGAGGATATATGCCTCATCTTATTGTGTCCTGTTATGCAGAGTTCAGCTGATATCACTGGGAGGCCTGCTCTTTTCTGAAGGGAAATGAAGGAGGAGTGGTCTGGGGGAAAGAGGAGGTAAAGGGAGAGTTGGGAGGAGGGGAGGGAGGGGAGGCTGCAGTTGGGATGTATTGTATAAGAATAAATAAACAAAATAAAATAAAGCTAAGAAAATAAAAAGTACCTCGGAACGCTATTTTCAAACACATAAACATGAACATACACAAATACTGGGGTATGAAGGGACACAACCACATACGTGTACATGTACACACATGCACAAGAGACAAATGTAAGACTAGAGCTATGGTGGTTTGAAAGAAACAGTGCCCCCAAAGGGAGTGGCACTATTAGGAGGTATAGCCCTGTTGGAGTAGGTGTGGTCTTGTGGAGGCAGGCTTTGAGGTCTCATACATGCTTAAGCCATGCCCAGTGAGACAGACCTCTACCTGTTTCCTGTGAGTCAAGATGTAAGAACTCGCAGCTACCTCTCTAGCACCATGTCTGCCTGCATGCTACCTTGCTTCCCACCATGGTGATAATAGGCTTAAACTCTGAACTGTAAGCCAGCCACCACAGTTAAATTATTTCTTTGTAGTAAGAGTTGCCATGGTCATGGTGCCTCTTCACAGCAACAGAGACCCTAAAACAAAAGTTGGGATCTGGGACTGGGGTATTGTTGTGAAAGGTTTGACCATGGTTTTGTTTAAAGGAATTTGGACTTTGATACTTTGAATTAGGAAAGTAGTGGAATAATGTAAGCACTGCTTAATGGGCCACACTGGTAGGAGCATAGCAGACAATGGTGCTAAGAATAATTTGAACTGTGAGAGGGGTTGGCTCAAGGGATTCCAGAGAAGAATTCTAATGTGCTGCTTAGAAATCATTCTTGTGATATTTCGCTGATAGATGTGGCTGCTTTTTTGCCCTTGTCCAAAAAGTTTGCCTGATACTAAAGTAAAGAGTTTTGGAAGAAGAAATCTCAAAATAGCCAGGTATAGACTCTGTTGTGTGGTTACTAGTGTTAACTCTAATGAAGATTGATAAGTTTAACTTATCAAAGCTATATAATGAAAAGGAACAAGATGAGCAAGGAAAAATATTTGAGAAGAAAAAGAGCACCAGAAAGTAGAATGGAGCTAAGTCCTGTGTTCAAGGAAATAAACAGACTAAGAAATGGAATAAAAGCAGTGGTGATCTCAATTCAAGATTCCACCCAGCTAAGTTTCCAACTTGTGAAAAGGAATTAAAGGAAGTTTAGAGACAGATATGGTGGTGCATGCCTTTAATTCCAGCACTTGGAAGGCAGAGACTGGCAGATCTCTGAGTTTAAGGCCAGCCTGGTCTACAGAGCAAGTTCCAGAATAGTCAAGATTAGGCAGTGAAGGAAACCATGGAAAACAGAAAGCTAATGAAGATGTAATTGAACAAAAGGACCATGTTCCAGCCCCAGTAAGCAGCAGATCATGGCAGCTTCAGCCACATGGTTCAGGAGTTAAGAATAGAAGAATGGGGCTATGGAATCTCCCTTTCTTAACTGAGGAAAGCTGCTGAGGCCAGACACATACCAAGGGTTCCCTGAATGGAGCACTAGAGAAGTCACTGTGTGAAACTGTGAAGTTGACACCTGGATTGCCTTGGAGACTCCAAGATGTTGGAGATAACCAGAGCTGTGGGATACTTGCTGACTGGGAGTGGAACCTTCCCAAGAGAAAGAAGTATGCTACAATCAACAGAGCTGAAAGGAGTTGGAAATCTGAAGAGTGTTTTGACATCCGACACGGAGATGCTGAGTTTGGAGTCTGCCTAGCTGGTTTTCAGTCTTGCTTTGTCCAGTATTTCCTCGCTGTGCTCCCTTCCCTATGTTTTGGAATGACAGTATATATTCTGTGCCATTATATATATGATCTGTTTTTTTATTACTTTTATCTTATAGGGAATTATAGTTAAGAGAGTGCATGAATCTCAGAAGAGACTTTAAACTTGGGACTTTTAAACATTTTTGAGACTGTGATAGACTATGGAGACTTTTGAGGTTTACTGAATGCATTTTTGCATCATGATATGGCTACAAGCCTTTGGGGGCCAGGAAGTAAAATGTGGTAATTTGAAAGAAAATAGTCCCCAAAGGAAGTAGCACTATTAGGAGGTGTGGTCTTGTTGGAGTAGGTGTGGTCTTATTGGAGGAAGTGTGCCACTATGGAAGCAGGTTTTGAGGTCTCATAAATGCTCAAGCCACACCCAATGAGACAGACCACTCCCTGTTGCCTGCCTATCAAGATGTAGGACTCTCAGATCCAGCACCTTGTCTGCCTGCATGCCACCATGTCACACCAGGATGATAATGGACTAAACCTCTGATAATGCAAGCCAATTAAATGTTTTCCTTTATAAGAGTTGCAGTGATTGTAATGTCTCTTCACAGCAACAAAAACCCTAAGACACACAGCCCTGGATATTGATGGCACTCATTTTGTTACACAGAATTACTTTTACATATCTGAACCATATACATTTTTACATTTATAAATAATTTTATAATCAGAAAATAACAAATAAGGATATTTTCACTGAACAAAATTAAAGAGGATAATGTCTGGGGGTAATGATGTTCAGAGAAAATACAAAACCCAAGAATGTAACAAAAAAGAGTTATGGTTGTGAGGAAAATTGAGAGACAGATGTGGGAGAGGACCTGACAGTGGGTTCTTTAAAACTTCAAATGCTTGCAAGGGGCTTTTATTGCTGAAAGACATACCTCTAAGTCCTGTTCTTGTCAAGTTCCTAAAAAGTAGACCCAACAGTGAAACCCAGACCTCCTTCACTGAGGAGGGGCAGGAAGAGTCTAGAGCGGAGGACCAGGACATCTGTGCTGTGATGGTGTCCTCTCTGTAAGTTAGGGAAGCTGTACCCATGAAGTCTCAACAACATGACTGCCTACCTAAGACCTGAAAATGGTAACACCAAATTCACATGCCAGCATGGACGGGAGAACTCTTATAAGGCCTCACCTCTATGAAGAGCTACTACAGGCAATTAATGGTTGCTAAGAGAGAGAAAATCAGACTCCTCTAGGGATGAGCTCCTGAGAGGTCATCCAATCCCAAGTGGCCAGACCAAAACACACACACACACACACACACACACACACACACACACACCCTATAAATGGACTCAGCAGGTTATATTTATAAATGTATGTGTGTGTGTATGTGTAACAATTATAATTACAGAATAAGAGGCTATGAATTTGAGAAATGGAGGGGGAACACAGGAGGAATTGGATTGGACCAGAAGGAGAGGGAATGATGTAAATACAGTAATTATATACACAATTCTCAACCAAATAAATTTAAATAAAAGAAAATGCCCAGGGTCCACACACTCAGCATTGATGCACACCTATCCCACACACAATCCAATGCCCTCCCTCTGTTCCTCTTTAAAAACAAAAGCCTATCCTCAGTTCACACAGTGATTTCATGTGCTCAAATAACTTCTTCTGCAATGAGTTCACCAAAGAAACCCAAACTCAACATAGGGATCTATGAAAAATTCCAAAGCATTAAATACAAAAACAAAATCTGTTTAGTGTGTAATCTTTTGAATCTACAGCTAGATGGAGATATACTCTTTAATCATATCTATTCCTTTATGTCTCTTCATGCGTGGTTCTTCTGTGGCACAGGCATTTTTCAAAAACACAGACCCTCTTTTGTTTAATAATCCCCCCAGACATAAATCACCCCAGCGGCACCCTCTCTAAGCAGCCCTGTGGCAATGACCTACTTTAACAGCCTTTCATGTATAGCTTGGGTTTACTATGTATTTTGAAAATTACTGCTCAATAGCTATTTTGGGAGATCAGCATTTTCCTTAGTAACTTCAGCAATGAGTACCCATTTTTCCCACCTAGGAAGGAAGAATAATAGAATAATGGAACTGAATTAAAATCTAATGAAAGGGGGTAGTCGTTCCCCCAGGAAACCAATAGTAATAAAATAATAACACAGCTAGCATCTATTAAGTATTTTATATGCGCAGCTTCCTTTAACTTTCATACCAAACATATGTCCCTATTTAGCTGATGAGGAAACTGAGAGAGAGAGAGAGAGAGAGAGAGAAAGAGAGAGAGAGAGAGAGAGAGAGAGAGACTAAATCATACAACCAGCAAGTAGCAAAGAGAATTCGCACCCTCAGGCTCTAAAGTTGATGGTCACAACTCAGCCACATTCACCCCTTTGACAGGAATAAAACTGACTCCTAGTAAACATCACATTGACCGTAACACTGTGTCTGCACTATCCCTGTTTCCAGGGAAATGTGCTGAAGCACAAGGAAGAACATGATAGAATTTGCAATTTAAGTATTGCCTTCAATTATTTTCAATCTTTTGATTGTGGCAAGAGCACTTAATGTGAGATCTGCTTCTGAGCATGTTTAAATGTCCAATGCATCATTAGCTATAAACACAACCTTGTGTCAAAGGCCTCTAGAACTTGGTCATTCTGCCCATCTGAAGCTGTTAAGTCATGATTATCCATACCCCTCTCTGCCGTGCCTGGCAATCACTGTTAAACTGTTACCTACAGATTGGAACATTACATTAACTTCCTCTTTTTTACTGAACTGATTTGAAATACTGGCTTTATTTTTGAGAAAACCAAAATAAATGAAATGAAAGTTATTTAAAAATTCTAGCATGTCATTATGTCTTGCATTGTTTGCCCTAAATCCATTTTATTAGGCTATTATTAATTAGCATTTGTTCAGTATCAATTATGTTCTCAGAGCCAGAAGCAACATTTAAGAAAGTATCATAGTCTAAGATAGGCCCACATAGTATTTTTAAAGCAGCTCTCTCCCCACATTTAACCCCAAGAGGGATTGTTCCAACAGTAGATGTGCAGAAAAACAACTCAAAAGCAATCTCTCTCCACCAGGGTCTGTGCATGCATTCCCTATTAAAGGCAAGCAGAGCCTTGAGCCAAAGGGAGGGAAGAGGGAAAAGGTGAAATTTCACACTAAGTGACTGAAAATCCATAAGACTCAAATTTAAATAATAGAAATTGGTCATAGAAATTGTTGTTCAATTATTTTGTCATGAGAACTCTTAGTGGAAATGGAGGTAAGTCTAATAACATCTATACAATCATAAAGGAGATGTATAGATAAAAATATAGACAGCTTTTTGATCATTAAAAAAAATCTGAGTGAGTTTCACCAAATTTGAAAGTTGTCCATAGAGGCTGTCTGTGGCATTCTGTCTTAACTTGATTCCTCCTACAGTAGTTTGGGAGTTTGGATGGAAATTGGTTATTTGGGCAGGGGGAGGTAGGAAACACATCTTCCATGGAGGTAAAGCAGGAAGAAAGCTGGTAGAGACTATGATAATAATCTCTTGCACCATGGGCACTAAGGGCTTACCATCCCTTGGTCCCCAGAGAGAAAAATGTATAGAATATGCCTCAGAATTCCACTTAAACACAGAAACTAAAGGTTTCACCAAGAATTCTTACCCATCTTTGGTGGTAGATTTCCTGTGGGTGAATTCCAGCCACTTTATGTGGCCTTGGGCATAGCTACAAAAAGTCCTTGAGCAGAGGCTGACATGTCACATAAGATGCCATGGATGTGTTTATCAGCTTTGGTATGTGGGTACATATTTGCAGAAATACTGGGTATTAGCAAAATAATGTAGAGTGGCGATTACCCTGTTGAACAAAAAAAGTCTTGACTTCACACCTTCTTCCTCCCTTCTTTCATTAGAAGACCCCAGAACAAGCTTGTCTTTATGTATGAACAAAAAGAAACTAGTAACCTATTCCATCTAAAATAAATATACTTCTGAGTGTCACATTACATAGATAACACAGACTATGAATGCACTAATCAGAATAAGTTAATATTCCAGTGGTGGAATGCTATTTGGAGAAGTACACAAGACTTTTAAATGCAGTTTTCTATTTCTGAATAGAAAAAATACTGGGGTAGGGAAGAGGGCTCTGTGGGTGCAATACTGCAGTTCAAGAATAAGGATCCAAGTTCAGACCCCCGTCATCCATGAAAAAAAATGCCAGACATGGCAATGCACATCTGTAGCATCAAGGCTGGCATTTCGAGGGAGGGGGTGTAGTACAGAGACAGATGAATTCAGGGACTCATTGGCCAGCTAGTCTAAGAGAAATGATGAGTTGCAGGTTCAGTGATAGCCTGTCTCCAAAAATAAATATGTAGAAAGTCACAGAAGACTCACAATATCAACCCCTGGTACACACACACACACACACACACACACACACACACACACACACAATGTCAATTCTTTGCATATGTAAAGTTCACCAAAATCTCATTGGAGAATGACCATATGATAGTTAACTTCTATTTGACTGGATTAAGAAAAACCTGGTGCCTTAATGAGATATACTTTGGTGTTTGTCTATGAGTGCTTTTTCAGAAAAGACTTACTGATTGGGGGAGGTTTTCTGTGAATATGGGCAGCATCACCCATGGCCTGGGGAACCACAGAGTGAATGATAAAGCCAGCTAAACTCCAGCATTCATCCCTCTCAATGCCCTGACTTGGGAGCAAGTAGCCTCACATTCTTTCCACCACAGCTGTGAGCAGCTTCTGACACCATGCCTGTCCCACCATGACCAACCATACCCCAAGACCGTGAGCCCAAATAATGCCTTCCTAGAAATGGGACAAGCAATTAATTGGGCTCATGAGCATATAATTACTCCCATCTTGGAGTGTGGTTCACAGTGAGGGATTCATATTTGTAATTATGGACTAGGGTTGTAAAGCCAGGTACCATATTCACCTGTGAAAGAAAGCAAATGGGACTTCAATTATCTGTTACTTCCTACTCCATTCCCCCTTCCATGGAAACTCTTGAAAAATTGGCACTCATGGATTAGCAAAAAGGGGGCAGCAGCCTGTTGGACAATTTGTCCCATTCCAATGACCTAAAGTGAACTCACTATTCAACTCTGTCTTTTATCCTACCAATTACAGGGAAGCATCATGCCTTCAGCACATGAATCATATTTCTTCAATGAGAAGAACCCTGACACTGTGATTAGGAACCGCTGTATTTCCCGACAAGGTGCACCTCTGTTAGTCTTGCTCCATCAGTAGAGGCATCCAGCAAGGCCAGTTATCCTCAGGCATTAGCAAGCAGAGATGGCCTAAAGGTTCTGTGAGATAACACCACCAATTTCCTTTGTCAATTCCAATAGGATTCATTCACACATAAACAACAAACAATCAACAAAGAAACTATCTCAAATGCTGAGGGTGCTTAAGACCAGACTAGACCAGCCACTGCCCTCTGAGACTGAATTCCAGTTCTGTAGATGCTGAAGCTTCTGCTTGGGGACAATATCTGACCCTAGGTCTCGCTACTCCAGAGTCAGTTTCTTACTGTAGTTATTTCTCCTTAGCTCCAGGTCCGAATTGTTTTGAAGAAATCCCTTCTGTGCAACTTCTCTCTCTCTCTCTCTCTCTCTCTCTCTCTCTCTCTCTCTCTCTCTCTCTCTGAAAATCACTAGTTGGTGTCAACATGCATTCTTTCTATAAATTTTCACCCAGAAAAGGCCTAACAAGGAGTACATGTGAATGTTGTTTAAGGTCACTGTACCTCTGTTTATTCACCAATAAAATGGGCACACTGAAACTATAAAGGATTTTAATAAAGATTGAATGAGATTTTAAAGTCAAAGAATTTGAAATGATGCTTGGCTCAAAGTATTCCTTAAACATAAGCAGCAAACATTAATTTTATAAGCAACTTTCCTCCTGCATTAGCTATTTTCTATTGTGACAAAATGCCATGAACAAGGCAACTTGTAAAAGAAGTCATTTATTTTGACTTATACTTCTAGAAGGTGAGTTCATGATGGTGGGGACATCATAGCAGAAGGCAGAAGACATGGCAGAAAGAAGAGGAAGCTAAGAGCCCAGGCCCTTTACTACAAGCATGAAGTGCAACCTGGAAGTAGGGCGAGACCTTAAGCTCTCAAAGCCAGCCCATAGTAACATATTTCCTCCAGCATGGCCACACCTCCTAAACCTCCCCACACAGCACCACAAAGTGGGGACCCAAGTATCCAAATAATGAAACTATGAGGGTCAGTTCTCATTTCAACCTGCCCGTATCTTCTCTCTATTCTTGTCTCCTTTGCTAACTGATAAGCCAATGTAGATCTGCTCATTCATTTCAGCACACCTTCCTTTTCTAGGTAAGGCATGGCCAGCACCAGGCAAACAGGCCAAGGGGCATATCTGCACTGTTATTTTAAAACACAGTGATGGGGGAGATGAGAAGAGCTTTGGCACAACAGAAAAAAATGTCTGCCCAGTTCCTCCACATCATTTCATGAATTCCATGATGGAGTGGCTTCTTCCCCACTCATCTATGATGCCTACAGCTGGGCTCACACTGTCTGCTGACCGAGTACAACTGCCCTCTTCCTGGTGACAATATGGAGCTCATAATCCCAATTAACCACGTGCATTTGAGACTAGTCACCATAGGGAAGATGCAACAAGTTTGATTGTTGAAAACACCTTTCCTCTACCAGCTCACTAAACTTCCGGCCCTTCTCAACCCAGGAGAGCCAAACTAATAGGACCAAAAGAGTCCAGGAGAGCCCTCACACCCCCCAATCAATGTAGGCCATCTTAGGGAGACCCTGGGCAATGAGCCCTCAATTCAGATTTCTTTTGCACAACCTGGTTAGGAAAGACTGTAAAGGCATCGCTCCTTCGGGTCTAAGCAGCTTATTTTTATCCACAAGGGTTTTGCTTGACATGCACTTTGGGGAAAGGATTTTACTTCTTTAAAAACTATTTCAGACTTCTGCTTCATATAAATGATAAAAAGAGATGGATGGCTAGAAGAGAACCCTCTTTTTTTGGCAGTCCTAAACATGTACGCTCTAAGCAGTATAGCAGCCCATCACATAAGGCAAGTGTCTGTAAACATAGAAGGGAAATTAGACTAGAGAATAGTTACAATAGAAGAATTCAATGTATCTCTTTCTGTTTATTTCCAAAACCAGAGTGGTTAGAGAGATTCAAATAGAATATCAACAAGGTTAACTGTGGTCCACATTAAAAAGGGAACTATGTTTTAATGTCAGTAGCCTTTCAAGAGAATTATAGGCTAATGGAACTACTTGGGACACGGTTCCCCTTGCTTTCCTAACATAAAAAGTTAAATTATTTAGAAAAGAAACATTCTCTTGAGTGGTTGCAGGTCACTATGGATCAGTGAGGTTTTCCCTTTAGAGTTTAGATGTGAAATATTAATAAGTTTGAAGAAGACAAGATTTATCAACATGGGACTACTATCTGTCATCCCTCCTCTACCCTCCATCTCTCACTCTGGAGAGTTTTCCTTTTAATAGTCTAGATCATAGGATTGGGGAATAGGAGTCAAAGTACTTAAGAGGAGAAGGAAAGGAGAAAGACCCAGCACTCAATAGAGAAAGGTTTGAGGTTTGCACAGTCTTCTGCAGGGATGGGCAAAACTGGGGCAGGATGTAAAAGGTCTGAAGAACTATTACTCTAACTTTTGGATTTGATTTTGTTTGAATAGTTTTGAAAAATGGAAGCCCAAATGAGAACTCCTTTGAAACATTTTTCCAGACTACCACCAACTATGGCCCATGCACACATAGACCCCAAAGCTGAATATATATATATTCTGTTCAAAGTAGGGTCCCCAAAGAACAGCAGCAGAGTCACCTGTGAGGTGCTGAGACAGGCAAAACCTAGGGCTCTAGCACAGACCTGCTGAGCTGGCGTCTCTCTGCAGGCACAGTCCAGAGATCTGTTGAACAAGCATTCCAAGTGATTCTCCCATCGCTGGATTCAGACAGTCACTAAGCAAGGTAAATGCAGCACCTGCCTGGAGCTTCTATGAGTTTCATTCCTGAGTCCAGGGCCAGGGTCCACTTTAGAAAGACCTGGTTTCTATCCCTTGAGCACAACTACAGGGCCCCTGTGAGATCATGTACCACACGAAACTCTTCCCAGCATTTCAAGTGTCCTAAAAATTGTAGACCCTTTTCCCATAAGTCCTCCCTCAGACACTGAGAATCTCTCTACTGATGCCTCTCAAGGGTCTGAAGAGGCAAATTGTCAGAAGAGCACAAAACTAAATTCTTCCAAAGGTAGAACTTACAAGTTTGGGAATTTTCAAATCTGACTCTGCTTTTGGAGATGGAATACTCTTCTTTGAACTTCCAAAGTTTAGAGGATCCCGGAACGGTAGACCAGACTATACGTTTCCTTTGAAAGCATCGGGTTGTAAATTCCTGCTGAATCCCTGTATTAGATTGATAGTATCTTCATAAAATATTCCCATATACTAATTCTCAGTACCTGGGCAAGTGACCTTATCTGTAAATAATATTTTTTACAGGTATGATTAAGTTAAGAATCTAGAACTCTGAGCTCAGGTCATATGATAAAAAAGATGTGGGAATTTGAAATGAATGCAGACTGTTAGTTTCAAGATCCTGGACTCATAATTACTAAGAAAAAGTTATAGATCACAACACCCCTGAGTCCTGGGTCTTTTGATGATGGCAATTATGGAACTTGCAAGGGGATGACTACTATGTCCACATTTTTATGGGGGTAATGGGAACTCCAGAGAGGAGTAGGCATGCTAAAATAGTGTTGACAAAGATGAAGGCATGGGCTCCTAATATAATCTTCCTCTTTCAGGCAAAATCAGCAGATATACCCAAGCTCCAATAACCATCCACTGTGGAATTCCTGAGTCGTTCTCCAATGTAAACTCTACACGTCTAGCCAATTAACACAGTGATGAACAGCACTGTTTATCCCATTGTGAACAACCACAAAGCCAACAGATGGTATTAAAGTACTATTTTCAAAGACCCCTTTCAGGTGCATATCTACAAGCACCCTATGTCTTCTTTAGTTCCCCCCAAAGATCCAGGATGCTGCAAAAAGAGCCACCTGCGACTCCCATACTTGAGCTCAGCACCTGAGTCAGTCTGCCCTTTCATGCCCGGTCTTTGTGGCACCCCCAAAGCCTTCCTAACTGCTATCTTGGCGACCCAAACACCGTCACTTTGATGTGCTCACTTCCTAACAAAGCCCTCTTCTCATCACTCTCCCTCTCCTCCACAAGGAAAATATAACGGGAAGGAAAGGTCACAGTCGCTGTGCTGAAACTCAGGAAACCTGAAATAGAACCTCTTAGCCTTTGAAAGCAACAGTACAGGAAAGAGACCATTGCCATCAGAATCAGATAAGATGTGCTTCTTGTTACTCTAAGACAGCAGTTCTCAACCTGTGAGTGGGAACCCCTTTGGAGTCAAATGACCCTTTCACAGGGTCGCCTAAGACCATTGAAAACACAGGTATTTACATTACAATTCATAGCAGTAGCAAAATTAGAGTTATGAAGTAGCAATGGAAATAATTTTATGGTTGGGGGTCACCACAGCATGAAGAACCATATTAAAGGGTCGCAGCACAGATTTGGGAGGGTTGAGAACCACTGATCTACAGTCTCTAATTCAGAACCTCCACTCACACCTTCTAAGTGGTTTCCTTTCCTTTTCAGGGCCCTTGCACACTCAGCCCAGGAGGATCATTCTAGTCAGGGTTCCTCAGACAAATAGAATCCATAAGAGATTTACTGTGAAGGATTGGAGAAGTCATGTGGTCTGACATCACAAGCTAGAGCCAGAAAGCTAGGATAGCCAATACCAGAAGACCTGGTCCAAGTTCAAAAGCCCAAGAATAAGGAACACCAAGATCTGAGGGCAAGAAAGAACAGAGAGCAAGCTCGCCCTCTGCCTTCCTGTTCTAGTCCTGGCCTCAGCAAAAGAGATGCTACCACCTGTGTGCGTGACAATCATCTTCTTTACGCAGGCTGGTAAAAGGGCTAACATATTTAACAGATGCACTCATAAATAATGTTTTGCCAGCTTTCTGGGTGTCCCTATGCCTAGGCTACTTAAACAAAAATTAAAATGGTAGACGTAGGAAGTACTGAGACCAATAAACGATAATGGTGATGATGCTGGTAAAATACTATGTAGGCATTCAGAATACCACTCTGAGTTCTTCATCTGAGTATTTAGATTATCCAGCCTTGTAAAGTAGACACTAATATTCTTTGGGGTTTTTGGTAGATGATGAAACTAAGGCACAGAAATGTGATTTCCATAAAATTGCACCCATAATAGGCACAGAAGCAGGAGGCCAGGCAGTCAATCTTAAGACCCTGGACTTCTACAATAAAGAAAGCTAGTGGATCTCAACACTTAGGAGATGGAGTCCTCCGTCCACTCTCAGCATACTGGGATGCTATTATTGATGCTCCTTGAGCCTCTGTTTCATTGTCTGCAATAGAGTGTAAGTCAGGAGGAAACCCTTACCTCAGAGCTTTGCAGGGGACAAATGAGACAAATCTACAAAGCTGGTGCCTGCCAGAACCAATAATACACACCAAGTACCGCCCCATCACTCTGTTCCTCAGTCCTGCTACAAGGAGGCCCATGCCACTTGCACCTGCATCATTCCATGTGCATTTATACTCTTCTACACTGGAAGAAATGGTCATGCAAGCTTGAAGACCTGAGTTCTGATACACAGCACCCATGTAAAAAGCCAAGTGTGGGGACACGTGCCTATAATACCACAATGAAAAGGCTGACACAGAGAGATTCCTAGGACTTGCTTGCTACCCAGTCTTGGTGAATTGGTGAACTCTAGGTTCAGGTGAAAGAACTTGTCTCAAAAGACAGGGTAGAGAGAAACTGAAAGAGACACTATCATTGACCTTTTATCTATACAAGCATGTGTCCAGGGTGCACACTCACACAGAGTACACACTTATATACTACACATACATACTCATAAATACTATATGCACATATACACACATATACACCATATACAGACATACATCTCACATGCAGGTACACACATACACACCCATGTGCTTACACACACCACACTTACACACACACACACACACACACACAAATTAATAAATATTTTAAATGGAGAAGAAATAGACGTATGGGTCATCTTCACTTTCACAAGTCCAGATGCTGTGTCCACTCCCGCCTTTCAGACTAACAGAGCAACTGGACACTGTCCGCCATGTTTTCCAGAGGACCATCAGCCTTCTCATTAGGCCTCCTTTCTTGTGGCCAAGGTGGCCACTCATTCAACAAGATCCTCTTCATCCCTACTGTGTGCTTCATTTGGCATCAGGATGTGAGGACAGTAACACAGGCACCATCCTTGAGTTCAGGAAACATTCCACCAGAGGAAACAGGCAAAATAATAAACAAACACAATTGTAACAAACACCTCGAAGAGACAAAATAGAGTGCTCTGGTGTCCATTGAGTGGGACCACACTTGAGCCGGATTAGCAGAAAAGCAGAGAAAGTGCATCCTGGTACCAAGTCAACAGACATGTCCCCTGGAAGATTTTTGCCAATACTTGAAGTTCTTCCAGTGACAGGGCTGGTTCTCCAGCAGTCTATCGCTCCAGCTTGATGTTTTTCCACTTTCCTGCTCTATGACTTAGGCAAGTATCTTTGATTTTCTCATCTCAATTTCTCCATCTACACAATGGTATTGATATTACTTTGTTTGTTTGTTTGTTTTTCGAGACAGGGTTTCTCTGTGTAGCTTTGTGCCTTTCCTGGATCTTGCTCTGTAGACCAGGCTGGCCTCAAACTCACAGAGATCCACCTGCCTCTGCCTCCCGAGTGCTGGGATTAAAGGTGTGCGCCACCACCACCTGGCTTGATACTACTTTAGCCAAGGAGACTTATTGCCTGGGAGGATTAAATGAGTTGATGCAATCTGTTATCATTTAAGAATACTTGGACTAAGGAAATATCTCAGTCAGTAAACTGTTTGCCATGCAACCATGAGGACCAGAGCTTAATCTCCAGAACCTACATACAAGCTGGGCAGAATAGCACATGTATGTAATCCTAGAACTGGGAAGGTGGAGTCTGGGTGTCCCTGGGACTTGATGGCCAGACAATCTTATTGAATCATTGAGCTCTAGGGCCAGTGAGAGACTCTGCCTCTAAAAGGAAGATGGAGAGAAATTGAGGAAGACACCCCACATCAACCTTTGGCTTCCACATGCATGTACACACATGTGCAAACATGTACCTATGCATGTGTGTACACACAGGAATATGTACACACACACACACACACACACACACACACACACACACACAAGCATTCTTTCTTCTCATGGTATGCTGAAGGCTAAAGAGAGCTCATACCTGTACATGAGCCCCTGTTTAGGACACCCTTTATTCCTGTGGTTCAAACTCTGTCATCTAAGTGACATCTTTCCCACAAGAAGAAAGCAGAGGAGGAGGAGGAGGAGGAGGAGGAGGAGGAGGAGGAGGAGGAGGAGGAGGAAGAAGAAGAAGAAGAAGAAGAAGAAGAAGAAGAAGAAGAAGAAGAAGAAATGATGGCCTAAAATATGACTCTTCTGTGGAGATTCTATAAGAAATATGTAGAGATGCCTCCACATAAACATAGTAAACAGCTCCCCCATGTTTATCCCTACAAACTTGGTATAAACTTGTTGAGAGAGCTAAGGGGCCCTTGGGCTGTCAGAGCAAAAGCCTCATTCAAATGCTCATTCTGCCTGAGGCACAGACTTAGAGGAGAAAGCAGGGTTGAGTAGGCCAGTCTGTGATTCCTGTCAGCTGAAGGGACCCCTGGGACTCCAGTGAAGTCTTTACTGCATCCTTTTGTTTCTGCTCAAACAGCATGAAAGCTTCCATATCCTATATTGACCTTGGTTCCTGTCTTTGGAAATTATCTCACCTCTGCCTCCACCTTCCTGTCCCTTCTGGTAGCAGCTGACCTCTGCTTCTACCAAACAAAGCTTGCCTCTCACTACCAAGGGCCTCACAGTAGGAAAGTGAGGTGGACCCCAGCCCCTCCCTCTCGCGGGCTCCAGGGGAAGTGCCTCTGACTGCCACTGATAGTACTGCCCTTATCACCACCGCTCTTGCAGACATCCTTGCCATCCTGCTCCACCCTGCCTCTCAGCTCATGCTCCCCGAGGCCCCATTGTCTGCTGTGTGTGATCACTCCAGTGTTCTCAGCTGCCCACCCCCAGTGTTCAGACATCAAGTACAAAGCCCATGGTGTCACCCAAGGCCCCTGAGTCATCCCCACCCTGGTCTGGGTTGCTGTAGCTGGTCCAGCTACCGTCTGTCTCTGAATCACTCTTTCCCTGCTGACACTCTGCCCCAGGCCCTGGTCTCATGCCACCTGTCCGTCCGTCAAGGCAGATTCTCATGAGCTCCTCTCCCTCGAGTGTGAGTGGGACTTCCCTCCTCACTTCCCTCAGGGAAAGTGCTTAATGCACTTGGACTGTCAAATCTACCCTGGGCTGCTCTCACCTCCTCTACGACTTCCTCCACTGGGCTTCCGGAATGATTTCCTTAAAACACAAAACCGGACATGTGGTTTCTCGGCTTGAAAACCTTCAGAGATTTCTCATTCTCAAATAAAGGGCAATTTGAGTCTTCCATACTTGATTCCTAGTGATAACTAATAGCTCACTCCGACCACTCCCAGAATGCCTCAGACACACTGATATCCCCACTACCCTTATGCACAGTTCTTTCCCACCTCCCACCTCGCATCTATACCTCTGTGTTTGCCATTTTTGCCAGTCTCCCAGCCTGGATTCTTCCTACCTGATAGGTTAACCCTCATGCTGTAGAACCCACTTTCAAAGGCATCGTTTTCTCCAAGAGGCTCTCTATGATTGCACCAACCAGGAGTTGTCCAGGTATTCTGTAAAGGTCTTGCAGGCCACCTCGGGTGTCCACTTCACCTCCCCCACTCTCCTAGGGTAAGACAGCCACGCATGGATGCCATGTAAAGATGTGGGCACAGCTGTGCTCCAGTGGGACTTTCATTTCATGTGGCCTCTGTGTATGACAAATTATGCTTCCTCTTTGGAATATTTTTCAAAAATAGAAAATGCAGAAAATATTTTGAATTCATGCCATCCAGCATTAGCCTGAGGGCTGTAGTTTGCCCACCCTTTCTTGCAGTGAGTTGGATTTTCCTTCCTCTGCATTTCCTCGGTGTCACACAGTACCTTAAGTGGGGTGCGGGGTGGCCTTATGACTGGTCATCTCTATGCCGACAAGCAATAAGACACCAAGAATGCACAATTTCTTCCTCACCTCCTGCCTCTCATTTAGAACATACCGAATTCTCCAGTGTCTGTATCTGAGGTGACATCTAGAACACAGAGAACATGTGGTTAATATTTGCTGAATGAAGAAACAAGGGTAGGAAGAAGTGACAGGGGAAATTCCACAGTGAGTATTCCCTACCACACCCCCCACCCTAGACAAAGACCTTCTTGCAGAAATATATGCTCTATTACTGTGGACTCGCTTGTTCTTCTAGGCATCACACATTAAATGTAAGCAACTAAAAGTGACTGTATGCTAGGGCTGTAAAGATGGATCAGCACTTAAGAGCACATACTGCTCTTGAGAGGTCCAGAGTTCAGTTCCCAGCACCCACCCTCAGTGGCTCATGCCCAACCTGCAAATCCAGAACCTATTTGAAACTATCCTCTAGCCTCAGCAGGCATCTGCACTCACATGTATGTACCCACATGTAGACACATATACAAACCCACAAATGAAAATAAAATAATCTTAAAAATGCTTACATTTGTCAAAAAATAACAATGTGTTTGTTTCCTTCATTAACACTGACTTTAGAACTGTGCATGACAGGGAATGTGTCTCATTCTGACTCCCAAGAAAGTGACCTGAGACACAAACTCACAAACCAGCAGTCTACTCGGATGCCTTGGAGGTTAACACTGCCAAAGGCAACAGGAAGTAAGACTAGCCAGGATGCAGCAGAGCTGTGGTACAGCTGTAAGTGGAGCTCTCCAGCCAGGGCAGTCCCTCACAGCTGCCTCTGCTGGGGCCCAGGGCATCAGAACTTCACCCACTTCCCTCATCTGGGTGTGAAATTCCCCAGGAAGTGTTGGGAACTCGGACCAGGAGTCTTTCTTTGAGAGCAATTTCCATAGAAGGAATATCTCTTTGGGATTTCTGGTATCTCCAATATAGGCACAGTACTCTGGACAGACCACTCAAAAATAGTCAGGGAAGGAAAAGGAAAGGTCTGTTGGTTAGAACACTATTTTTCTTTAAGGCAAGTAATCAGCTTATCCCCCTCATCTTCCTCTACTGTGCTGTCATTAGCTAAAAAGCAGTCCAGAAGAGCAACATGTGGTCTTAGGCTTAGGTTCACACCACACGTCTGTGCGACTATGTGGAGAAGCAAACCATTTCCCTGTCTCCTTATTTTCACTATTCATATATGAAGATGAACTATCCTGTACTATCTCCTCCCCCAAAACGTCACGATTATAAAATGATATATAAATTGATACAGTGACAGACTCTCCTATAAAGCAGCTCCAACTAAAATCAAAAGGAATGATATTAAATGTAGAACTCAAATTGAGCCAATCCAGGTCAGTGTTTCAATGGCACACAAAATCCACCCAATGCCAGATAGGTGGATGCGCTTGCCTACATTTGAAAATAATGGCTTTATCTATTGTTTATTCATTGCACCATTGAATGTTTTGAATTCTAGCATCATAGCAGAACTGAAATCTCTGAACATCGATTTTAGCAAGTCAGCCATGACACAGCACCATCACTAATGCCTACAGTGTCTTGCAGGGTCCATAAAGCATCTGCAGCTGCCGGCTTGTGTGTTTGCTCTCCCTTCACTGCTGTGATGCCTCAGGGACACTCAACCCCCTCTCTTGCCGCCTGCATTTAAGTCCTAACTAGGTGGCCTCCATATCCATTTCTGCAAAACTGGTCCTTTCTCTGGTGTTGGCTTGTTTTTAAAGGACAACTCCTGGAAGCCAGGAGTGGTGGTGCACACCTATAATCCCAGCACTCAGGAGGCAGAGGCAGGCAGATCTCTGAGTTTGAAGCCAGTGTAGTCTACAAAGTGAGTTCTTAGACAGCTAGGACTACAGAGAAACCCTGTCTCAAAAACAAACAAACAAACAAGAAACAAACTCCTGGTTCTTTGTCATAATAGACCCTGCCATAACCCCACCCCACCCAATACCCTACACAGCCAGAACAACTGCAGACTCAGGGGCAATAGAAATTATGTGGTGGTCAAGAATTTTACAGCATGCTTTCAGGGAAGAAAGTTAGATCTTACATTTCAATTGCGAACTTTGTACCCAAGCCAGAATCACAAAACCAAAGGATCAGATCCTGCAGTCTAATGTTGGGGGTGCCTTGTGGTAGAATACTCGTGAGGTTTTGATCTCCAGGACTGTAGAAAAAAAAGATCTAAAATGGAGGATCCATGTAGACTAGCTTTAAACTTCCAGAGAGGGGGATGTTTTGTTTGCATTATTGCACATGCCTTCAGAAAGCCTTCTGCCCATCCAAACATGTCTTTCTGTAGGCCTTTTCTAACAACCTTCCACTTCCTGCACCCCTATTTCTTCTATGGCATTATATCCTTTCTATTCTCCCTCTGCTCTGGTATGAGGATTTTTGTGCACTTCCAAAATCCATAGGTTGACATCTCCACCTCCAAGGTCACGGAGTCAGGAAGTGTGACGAATAGCAAGTGATTAGGTCATAAGGACAGAACGTTCATAGGGCAGAAGCCCCGGAGAACTGCCCTGCCATTTCTACCATGGCAAGTTACCAAAAAGTCACCATCTACAAACCGAAAGTGAGAAAAGTGGTCCCTCAGCAGACTCTAGATCTACAGCCACTGTGTGTAACACTCTTGTTACAGCAGTCACAGTGGAGTAAGACACAAATGCAACATTCTGTAACCCACGCTCCCTCTTTGTCTTGTTTGCATGCTCCAAGCTCATTCGGGCTACAGAGACCTTCACATCGTCATTGTACTTGGATGCCATTCCTGGTTATCCACGGAGCTCATTCCTGGGTTTCTGCACCCAAATGTACCTCACATTCAAGGCTTCCTTAATATCCTCCAGCTAAAAAATCTCATGCCTCTCTTGAGCATTCCTGGCACCACTGTCGCCACCCACCTCCTACATAGCACTTACACCCTGTGAAATACCACTTCGAATATTTGCTGTGTTTATTGGCTGTCTTCTCTGTCCAAGTAAGTTCCACGAATCAGGAATATCTGTTGTTATATTTTTAGCACCAAAGGAAAGTTCCTGCCCCAACGAGTGTCCTGTATATATGTGCAGAAGGAAGAAAGGAAGGTAAGAATGGAGGGAGGAAGAAAGAGAGAGAGACCATTTGGCTTAACAGTGACGAAGTCAAAGAGAAAAGTAAATTCCAGACAGTTTGTAGCTTTGCTCAAGGCCATGCTATTTAGTCAGATGTTAATCTGGACCCTGGTGTTCACAAGCTTCATGCCTTAGGCCTTACCTGGTCAAGCCTAATTTTTCTCCTTTCTGAGGAGGACATGGTCATTCCTATATACAGCCCTTGCAAATGTCCTGGGGGAAAAACAAGAAGAGGGCACCTGGGAAGGCTTGTGGGCGGGGGTCACAAAATACCGCGTTGTCAAGCAAGTGAATCCAAGACCCTGAAAAGAGAGAGAAGCTTTTGGAGGACATCAGCTGGAGCGTGGCCAGCATGACTCTGCAGGATGCCTCTCTGTGGAACACCACCTGCCCACTTTGCTGCTATACTGGAGGAGGATCTCTTGCTATGTAAACACTAGGCATGGGGCTCAGGCACAGGCATGCTCTCTGTGAAGTGGGCCTGCCTTCTGGCCAGGCCACAGTACCACCTGGGCAGAAGCAGGTTGGGCATGCAAGTCACCACCAGTGTGGCTGTTTTGGATGGCAGGCCCTCCTGAGGTTGCTATCATTTTTCATGTTTAGAAATGGCTGAGGTGTCAGCCCTCCTTTCCAAGCTCCCTCTCCCCTCTCCATGCCAGAGATCAGACTTGAAAAGGGAGTTCACCTCCACTTGACATAGCACTCCTGCAGTGGCCTTACTTGGGATGCTGTCAAAGGAAATGAAAGAGGGGGACCATGTTCTCCCTGGCTAGAGCCTGGCCTCATTTGCAGGTACTCAGATTGCAGCCTCAGGAAGTGAGAGTGTGGGGTTTTGATTTGAGCTGAAAGGCCATTTTTTTTTTTTTTAAACTGAAGTGGAAAGGCCCAGAAATGTTGATGCATGAGAAAAGAAATAAAAATAGAGAAAATTTGGGGAAATTTAAAATAGCTTTGACCCCCATATGGGTAAAATTTCTTGAAGGTCTAATACCTTCCATTTCTACAGACATGAAACAACATGGACATTTTTATTTGATCTTAGAATAATACTATTTACCATTTTATCTAGAAAATAACTACAAATGTCCTAACTGAATGTACTTTAATACACTTTAAATTTTCCTAAATTGCTATGCACATCAAATTCTTCTTTGCAGAAATATGAAAGAAGATACTTGAGATTTACCAAAATTTGAGAGACCAAAATACAGTCAACAAGAGAAATTTTCCTGATGATTCTCAGACTCCACTGTGAAATCACTTTGTATTAGAAATTCGTGTTGTTTATCATGACATTCATTTTAGAAAACAACAAAGAAAATAGATCTGGAAACACACGAACATACATGAAGACAGCAATCAAAGCTTCTGGCTTCTCAGATCACCACAGAAAAAGTCCCAAGACCATCAATGAGACCAAAGTCTGAACCTCCCAGGAATATTCCAGATGGAAAGGAACAAAAAAGGAGCATGGGGCCAATTTCCTCCAAGTCTGGAGGAAAGGAGGACAGAGTCCATCAAATGCACAGGGCACAAGACAAAAGCCAAGGGCCAAATATAACTCATCACTAGGGGGCAGCAGCACTATGCTCCCACCACACGTGATCTCTCACATATCTTCCAGCAGATGTGTAGGCCCAGAGCTGGGTGCTTCTCTAGTTTATTTCTAGAGATGCTACGAACATGGAGAAAGCAGTGTATGACGCAGGGCAAAGACCTCTGCTCTGCCTCCGGATCCACTTGCATTACTACCTTCAGCTCCTAATGAACCCTGACATGGGAGTCAGGAACACAGGCTCTTCTAACGTCACCTTTAAAAGCATGTGGAAATACATGGGACTGTGTATGAGAAAACCTACATCAACTCTTAAGCAGGAACTGATAAGACTGATCTCTTTGTTAAGCAACAATGCCCTACAGCATATAAAGTACAGATTCTAATATCCTGCCTTTAACATCTTGAGTTAGAGAAACCCAAGAAATCATCAATTTTGAGATAGCATCAAGATGGTTCCAAAACTAATGTCTTGAAAGACACTTCTCTAGAAATTTTATGAGGTATTCTGTAGACAAAATTGTAGTTAGAGTTTTCCTGCCTGGCCCACAAATCTCTCTCACCCGCCAGGCCCATAGAGGCTCAGAACCAACCAAGTAAACACACAGAGACTTATATTGCTTACAAACTATATGGCTGTGGCAGGCTTCTTGTTATCTACTTCTTCTATCTTAAATTAATCCATTTCTATTAGTCTATAAGTTGCCAAGTGGCTCGTGGTTACCAGTACCTTACATCTTCCTTGTCATGGCAGTGGCTGACAGCGTCTCTCTGCCCCAGCCTTCCACCTCTCAGAATTTTCTTCTCTCTTGTCCCACCTATACTTCCTGCCTGGCCACTGGCCAAACAGCATTTTATTTATACAGAGTGATATCCACAGCACTCCCCCCCCCCCGCCTTTTTTTTAAAAAAGGAAGGTTTTAACTTTTACATTGTTTAAACTGCTTGGCCAGTAGCTCAGGCCTACCATTGTCTAGCTCTGACTCTTATATTTAGCCCATTTCTATAAATCTATACTTTGCAACGTGGCTCGTGGCTTACCAGTACCTTACATCTTTCTTGTCATGCCGGCTGCTGGCAGTGTCTCCCCGCTCCAGCCTTCACTTCCCAGAATTCTCTTCTCCTTGTCCCGCCTTGTAGTTAGAGTATTCCTGCCTGGCCCAGTCAGGACAAATCTCTCTTACCCGCCAGTCCCACAGTCCCTCAGACCCAACCAAGAAAGCACATAGAAACTTATATTGCTTATAAACTGTATGGCCATGGCAGGCTGCTTGTTATCTACTTCTTTTATCTTAAATTAACCCATTTTTGTTAATCTATACTTTGCCACATGGCGTGTGGCTTACCAGTGTCTTTATATGTTGCTTCTCATGGCGGCGGCTGGCGGTTTCTCTCCCAGCCTTCTACTTCCCAGAATTCTCTTCTCTCTTGTCCCGCCTATACTTCATGCCTGGCCACTGGCCAATCAGAACTTTATTTACACAGAGCGATATCCACAGCACTTCCCTTTTTCTTTTTTTTTAAAGGAAGGTTTTAACTTTTACATAGTACAATTACATATAACAAAACAATTATCAAGCAAGAATTACAGTTACAATATTAAAGAAGATATCCTATCTATCTTATATTTGTGAGTCTAAGGTTTTATATCTAACTTATCTTTTATCATAACTGAGGAAATTATAACTATCTAGCCTTCAACCACATCAAAGACCTCAGAAGGATATAATATTACCTGAGAAATGGGAGAAGGATGCAAGCAACTTTCGGGAGTCTTGCAGGGTAGACAGAGACAGCTGGCAGCCTGAACAGTCACCTAATGTTCCTTTGTAATGTTGGGGCATTTGTCTTTAGTCACAGGGCTAGAGTCTCTCAGTCACTTCTCTCAGTGTCCCGTAGAATGTCTGGCAGTTTCCTCTGTGAAGCAGGAGCCTGAAGGACCATTTTGTCAAGCAAAGTTCAGTGGTCACCTTTCTATGGGTCCTGGATGTCCAGTTGATCGAGCAGTCCAGGCAAGAACAGTTTCTTGCCCAAATGGCTATTTTTGCCAAGGTGAAGATAAACTCCATATGAAGTGTCTTCAATGCCCATCCTCCTCTCTGAGGTAAATCGGTGCTGCCAGGAGCAGACATGTCTAAAAAAGTCTAGAAAGTCTAAATTTTAAAAATATTTTAAATGCCATATTCTGTAGGTCTTTGAAGTATTTGAAGATTACCTATCTATCTGAAATATCTCTATGTATATCTAGAAGACTTAACTAACATTGCTACGAGTATGATTATCATAGATAACTAATCATTCATTAATTTATTTTTAATTATCCATTTCAATTTAAAATGAGCTATACAAACATAATACCTTAAACACGATTAGAAATATACACACACTATAACAAAATTAACTTTAAGTTTGTATCAATAGACTAAAATCTATACCAATGTAAAACATTTTAAATAAGTTGTTGCTCTTTTAGAAGTAAGTTCCTTAAACTACCCTTTTATCCTATTATATCTATATCATATCCCCATTTCTTTTTTAGAAAGAGATCGTGTTTATAATCAATCTACTTTAAAGAAAAATATTGGTTTTTCTTTGTCCCACATCAGAGGGCTCTTCTGATTTGGGACATAAGAATCTCTTAACCTTTTTTTTTTAGTATTATGTCTGGGTTTAAAGAAGGAGTGAGCCAATTTCATCTCCAAAGTCAGCTTGATAATTTTGGGAATGTGGGCGTAGTTTTTCTTACTACTTCCTGTTGGAGGGGGGCGCTGTATCTTATGGGGATACAAAGAAAATTTTAGGATTATGGAGTAGTCCATTAGGGTGAACCTCTGAGCCAGTTGCCTTGAAACCATTCTGGATGTCAGATCATCTGGGCCATGGTGTCATCAGAGACCTTTCAGGTGGTCTTGGCTGATCAAACCTGATGTATCTTAATCTGGAACAAATCCACAGCCTCTGGCTTTCTGTGGAAACAAAAGCAGAGACTCTTTTCTAAAGCAACATATCCTTATATCCAAATTTTGAAGTCAAGTTATCTTTAAAATTTACATATTTATCTAACTCAACAGCTTTTATGATCAAATCCTTTTCTGCAGTTAAAAGTCCCAAAGACAAGACAAACCAGATTCTCTGTGTAATATCCATCTTTGTAAGACTGAAATGCCACTGTGGCTGCTGGCTCCACCCACCTCAGTTTCCCAACATGGCGGTGGTACAGTTTACCAACAGCTCTGGGTCTGGAGCCATGTGTACCATCAACTATCAGAAGCAGTTCTATCAAAGCAGTGCATAGCCCAGAAACTTTTTTTATTTTTTTTAACTAGCAAAGGCTAAATCCACCACGCAGCAGAGTAAAGTGACGCTTGTAGACTCCTCATTCCCGCCACACTGCAGGTCAGACGCACACGCCAGGAACCCGCCACAGTAGCTCAAACCGGCAGGCTGCCGCTAACTTGAAAGAGATAATTAGGAAGCTGTTTTTAGCTCCGTCTTAGAATCTTTTTTCTCAGGTTTTAGGTGGAAACTCTTGCCCCACGTTGGGCGCCATTTGTAGTTAGAGTATTCCTGCCTGGCCCAGTCAGGACAAATCTCTCTTACCCGCCAGTCCCACAGTCCCTGCTTGTTATCTACTTCTTTTATCTTAAATTAACCCATTTTTGTTAATCTATACTTTGCCACATGGCATGTGGCTTACCAGTGTCTTTACATGTTGCTTCTCATGGCGGCAGCTGGCGGTTTCTCTCCCAGCCTTCTACTTCCCAGAATTCTCTTCTCTCTTGTCCCGCCTATACTTCCTGCCTGGCCACTGGCCAATCAGAACTTTATTTACACAGAGCGATATCCACAGCACCGCCTACCCTATCCTTCCTGCCTGGCTACTGGCCAATCAGCACTTTATTTATTTTAACCAATCAGAGCAACACATTTGACATACAGAACATCCCACAGCACGAAATTTTAAACAGTCTTAGTAAATAAGAAACACAGAGCCAAATACAGAAGTAATAGCCAAAGAGATCAGAGAGCCACAACTACCTTATCTTACCACCTTGCCACCATTGCTTCCCTAGAGAGAGCTTCTTCCTGTCTGACTTGTGTTTTTATTGTCTTTCTGTTTTGCCTTCTCATTGGCTCTAAGCCCAGCCATATGACTTCCTTGTCACTGCCTGTCTATACAGACCTCCAGGTCTCTATGGTTGGTACTGGGATTAAAGGCTTGTGTCACCATGCTTGGCGGTGTCCTTGACCACACAGACACTCTGCCATGTGATCAGACTAAGGGCATGTGCTACCACTTCTGGACTTCTGCTTATGGCTATGTGACCTCGCTATGTGACCTCTGATCTCCAGGAAAACTTTATTTATTAACATACAAATAAAATCACATTTCAGCACAATTAAAATACCACCACAATATTCTTAGAAAGTGAAAGACTTTCCATATTTGTAAAGTGGTAGAATTGGGTAACGATCTAGTAAGGAAAGAAACAGTACCCTCCAGTTATAGGAAGAGGCAAGAGAACAAAGAGAACATTGCATTTGTGAAATGAGCATGGTGAGGCACAAAGATCATTTGAGATCAGGAAAAAATGCAAAGATAAACAATGTGATTATAAAATTTAAAAAACAAAACAAAGAGATTTCAAACTTCGGGCTCTGAAGATAGACTCTGTCCCATCTCAGCTGACAAAACCCCAATGAGAGCATGTGGTTTTTTATCCACAGAATCCCTAATGTTGAAAGAAAATACATTTCAGGGTCCTGAGATCAAAGAAGGACACATACGAGAAGTTACTACAACAGGTCAGGAAGCTCTCAGACTTCACAGGGCACAGAACACACAGCGCTAGGTCTATTTACAAGGGACTCAGCAATGTATACAAAGCCCAAATCCCCAAATAACTCTTGGGTCTCTGAAAGTTACCCCCAAAACACCAAGCACCATGGTGAACATTCAGAATGGAAGTTTCCCCAACATAGACCCAGTGGGCTGTCACGGAACAATCAATCACGAGAGAAATGTAAAAACAATAGGCCATAAATGTGTTCAGCCATCAAAAGCAATAAAGAGCAAAGTTAGAAAGTATTACCTTATTTACCTGAAAAGAGTGGCTTAAAAAATATAAATGATGGGGTTGGGGATTTAGCTCAGTGGTAGAGCACTTGCCTAGAAAGCACAAGGCCCTGGGATTGATCCTCAGCTCATATATATACATATGATATATATGATATATATGATGATAAATGCAGGTTTGGTGCCTATTCTGGATCTTGCTCGATAGACCAGGCTGGCCTCAAACTCACAGAGATCCTCTTGGCTCTGCCTCCCAAGTGCTGGAATTAAAGACAAGCACCACTGCAGCACAGTGGAAACTTGGCATTTTTTTAAAGGATAATGGAAAAGAGAGAGAGAGAGGGAGAGAGAGAGAGAGAGAGAGAGAGAGAGAGAGAGAGAGAACTTTGAAAACCACCAACCCTCAGGCTAACTTGTAGAATTTCCCAGCCTTATTAAGTTATGTGCAATGTGACATTTGAAATTAAGTCAAGGCAGTTACATCTCCATCATCTCATGTATGTTAATACAAAAAGATTTAATATATAAATGGAACATCTGTATCACACCCTGCTCCCCAAGGCTCAGGGAAGACTAGAAGAAGAACAGAAGATTCAGGGGTCTGGGAGAGCCAGATGAAACAGTGTCTTCTGGATAGGAGAAGGCTGTTACAGAAACCCACAAGAACTGTGACCACCACACACAGCACAAGGCCAAGCTAATCAGCATCCTATAGTGGATATAGGAGAATCTCATAATTCCCACGCCTAGCCGAGGACCTATCATCAGTTTGTGGCTGTAAAGAGGGGGAGAGTCAACTTCCTTTAGGAGTGTGATATGTCCCCAGTAGGTGGACCAGGCTCTGAGAGATAGTCTCATACATGTGCATGTATGGGTAGCACTTATTAGACTCAATGGCTTATTTTAAGATAGATAGATAAATAGATAGATAGATTATTGGTGAAATTATTTAGGCCACTCCATGTAGTTAAAAGGGAGGTTTATTTTGTGGGGTAACTTACAATGAAGGGGTAGGTTGTAGGGTCTGGCAAAGGTATAGTGCAGTCCGGCAGTGTTCTCTGGAGAACTCTGCTCGGTCTACCTCCAGCGTCCAGGGTCCCAGAACCAAGCGTGCAACATCCGTCTTCCGTTTCCTTCTCCACCCTGCCTTGTGGGCGTGACCATTACCGAAGCCTCAATGGGGGTTGGAACTTCCAGGCCAATGCTGGGATGGCTATCCACTACAATAGATAGATAGATAGATAGATAGATAGATAGATAGATAGATAGATAATGACATGAAGTTGAAGGGAGGAAGCAAAGGTGAGGTGGAGCTGGGAGAAGCTAAGAGGAGGAATGGAGGTGAATAGGATCAAATTACATCATATGTACACATGAAAATCTCAAAAATAATAAAAGTATTATATTTAAAAAGATTTTACCCTCTGCAATTTTCTGATAGACATGACATGTTATTAACTGCAGTTACCCATGTTGTAAAAACAAACTCCAGATTTTATCCATCCCAATTATTTTTTCATTCATAATTAAAACTTTGTGTCCATTGAACAAGATCCCTCCACCCCCTATTCCCCACCCATAGGCTTTGTCAATCACTGCTTTGCTCTCTGCCTCTATAAATCCTGGCTTGTTTCACTTAGCATGATGTCCTTCCTCCAGACTCAGTTCTAGTTCTAAAAACAAAATAGGGAAAATATTTGCAAACTGAATTCAATAATACGTGTATGAGCTGAGTGTGTGTATGAGAGAGAGAGACAGAGTCAGAAAGAAAGAGAGAGCACACTCCCCAAAAGGATCCAGTTGAATTTATGCCCAAAATGTCAGCATGATGAAACATTAGAGAAATCTATTAACTCAACTCTTCTTATTAATATATTAAAAGAGAAAATCGTATGCATATCTCAAAAGATGTCCAAAAATCTTTTGATGAAATTCTATAACCTTTCTTGTATTAATTTTTTTTTAAAAAAAGGGCATCAAGCAATGGTCTTAGTGAGCTGGGGGGAGCTAGCTCCTGATAGGACAAATACAGTGCATCTCAGGAAAAGGTCCCTGAGTATTAATCGGATGGAATAGTGAGAGGGCTGGCCCTCCCGCCATTAACAACGAAAAGAAACTCTGTTTACACTGCCCCTGCTCAGCAGTGTACAGAAGATCCCAGTGACTGAAAACAGGTAAGAGACACACAGGATTAGAAAGAAGGAAATAGGAAATGCTGTGTCAGTCACATCAGACAAGGAGATTTATGATGATATGTAAAATTATTGCAACTGATAAAATTGTTTAGTGCTATTAATGGATGTAAAGCATATGTTAAAGTCAGTACCATTCCTATGGAAACTGAAAACACTAATGAAATTAAAAACTCATTCTTAAAAGAAACATAAATTATAAGATATTTAAGATTTTCTCAAGAAAAGAAATTCAAAAGGAGAAGAAAAATTATTTTGCATGATACTTAAGCACAGAAGATGAATTCCAAATACAGAGGTAGATATATCATGCTTCTGGATAAAGGGCCTCAATGGTATAAAAAAAAAAAGGCAATAACTTCAAGATTCCTATATGAATAAATGTTTCTAATAAAATCATAAGAGGCTTTCCACGGCAGCTGATGACCTGATGTTAAAATTCATAAGGATGAGGAAAGTGCCGATATTAAACGAGACAGTTTTAAAGAATATGAACGGCTGCCCTGCCCCAGCACTCACCCAGAAGGAAGATGAAGCCTAAGAGACTAAAACTGTGGCACAGACGAAGTGACAAGCACTAAGTGACCTGCAGAAGAGAGATGCTCCTCCAGGATGTGTCTACCAACTCGGGGTGGCATGAAACAAAACACCTAGAGAAGAATGGATTTCATAATGTCACAAACAGCCCTTCAACAAGAAAACTTCCTATCTCATCCCACACACAAATGCAAATTCTGCAAGGATTAAAATTTAAACTACAGGAAGCAAAGTCTTAAAGACCTTCATGACAAAAATATAATACCATATTACAACTCTATAGAAGGGAAGGGTTTCTCAAGCAAAAGATTAAAAGTACAAAAGATAGAAGGAAAAAAAATAAAATGTCATTTTTCCACCAAAAAATCAAAAATGACTACACACACACACACACACACACACACACACACACAAAAAAAAAAAAAAAAAAAAGGTGGCACAAACATTCAGGGTTTATAGAAAACTTGTGCAAAAGGAAAATACAAATCAAGAACACAAATCACTCAAAAGAAAGGCCCATGGCAGTGGGGAAGGCACAAAGGTTGGCCCCTGGAATTCATGGTGGAGGAAGCAGGAGTGGCTGGATGCTGCATGGCAAGATGGGCAACATCGTGGGCAGTTGGACGTGTGAGATCACAGACTCATTCATAACTATTACATTTGCACATACTAGAAAAGCCTGGCAATGCCAAGTGTTAGTGAAGATGATATACTTTAAAGACAAAAACAAAACAAAACAAACAACCACCAAAAACGGCTCTTTTCCAGGGCCTGAGAACATTTACAAAAATATGATTTTATAAGTAGGCCTTGATGAAAACCTCAAAACATTCCCCAAAGGAAAAGTCTGTTAAAGCCTGTTCTCTAACCGCAGCAGAGGAAAAGCAGGGATTTGTGTCTCAAATGTATACCAATAAAACAGCCACATGGAAGCGTGTCCTAAATATGAGCGATAAAATGTAGACTTTCATGGAAAAAAATAAAAGCATACACAGTGCAGAACATTAGCTTAATTTTTTGTTAGAAATAATAATGGCTTGAGTAAGAAACCAAACTGAAAATTCAGCATGTTAAGCTCTCATAACAAGAATAACAAACCTTTCCAAAAACAACTTAAAAGTGTGGCTGGGAAGACAGTAGAGTTGCTAAGTGCTTGCTTTGCAGATGGGAGGACCTGGGTTCTTATCCTCCAAACCCACATTTTTAAATGTGTTTATTATTTCACTTCCCTATCAGAGTTCCTCTCCTTCCAGTCTTTGCCCTTCCACCCATCCACCATCTCACCCTCCCTAATCCACTCCTCCTCCACTTTTATTCAGAAAAGGGCAGGCCTCCCATGGATAGCATCAACAAAACGTGGCATATTAAGTTGCAGTAAGACTTGTATTAAGGCTGGGACAATAATCCACATTTTAAAAAAGCTGAGTGTGCTGGCCTGTGCCTGTAATCCACTGGGGAGGTAGAAACCTGTGGGTCCTTAAGGCTTGGTAAGTTCCAGCCTCTGAGAGACTCTGCCTCAAACAACAAGGTGGAGAGTGCCTGAAGAACCAATAATACTCAAGTTGACCTCTGAATTCCATACACAAGCATGTACACCTGCACACATATGTGTGCTCACACACATATGAGCATACACAACACATACATACAAAAAGAGAAAAATCTAAAAATGTTAAAACTTCAAATGCCTATGTTTTCTGTTATATTCTTGGTCCTTTATTTCTACCCAAATCTAAAAACCCAGTGTGAGAAGAACAGACTGTTCATACAAGTATATAGATGTATGCACACAAACTCACATTATAATCACACACACACACACACACACACACACACACACACACACATACACACACACACACACACACACACACACACACACCATATGAACTCTGCTTTGTACAAAAAGCAAACAGAGACACATTAGGATAATACAACATTACAAATGTCGGCAGTACTAATTCTTGGTAGTCCCATCACAGTGTCCTACAACTTGTTTTACACTGTGTATTCCCATAATTTTTTAAAACAAATAAATGTCTGAATTTATAATTAGGAAAGTAAGAATAAATTTATTAGCTAGGAAAACACTCTTGGTTCTGTTTTGGAAAACAGGGCATATATCCCTAAATTTTAGTTGTCCCCTTTTTGATTTTGTGATTCAGGACTTCTTTGTTACCTTGGTCATAATATCTGCAAAATGAAGTTTCCTAACATTTCTTCATCTCAGAGTTCATCCATTGCCTTTTAAATTTTATTTTGAGTTAACTTTGCTGTTAGACAACTTTACAAACTCCCATCTCACTCTCCCATCCCATGCTCATCCTCCTGTTCTCACAACAAACTTCTCAGACATTCACGTTTTGTTTTGTGACCCACTGGGTTTAACCAGGGCCATCTGTGCAGTGGTGGATTTGAAGCTATCTGATGAAGCCTAGTGCGCTCAGGAGCAGGTACACAACCAATGTCAGTGATTGCCCCCTCCCAGAATCTATCAATAGTGGTACAAAGGAAAAGGCTAGGGTCTGTGAGCCCCTCCCCCTCCCATGACTAATTGCTGATAGGGACAACCTTGTGTGTGGTTCCATTGCAAGGAACCACAGCCACTGGGAGTTAATGATTGCAGTCACCATGCTGAATCTAGAGGATGGCATTTCATAGCCCTATACACAGTTTTGAGACACACACATACTGAAGAGAGTCAACCAAGCTATTTGATTCTCATTTCTATAATACACATTCTGATCTTTTCAACAACACCTATACATGAGAATTAAATTTCCTTCCTGGTCATGATCTTCTCTCTGGTGAACTTTATCTCTTTTTTGCACATTTTTTCAATTTCATGCCATTTCCCCTAATCCAATTCGTTCTGTTGTCCAGGCCTCCTCTTTCTGGAATTATCCTGTCTTTCAAATCATTTTTTCTGTGAAGGCTTTTTGACTCCTTTGTGCTTAGTGAACAAGATTCCCTCCCAATTCTGCATCCCACCAGAAGACCCAATCACTGCAATACTATGTGCTACTGCGGTCATCTCCATGCATTTGCTTTCTCCATTGCTCAGTCACTAGAGATCAAAGCTGGGTCATATTCATTCTTAGTACTGGCCCAGAGAATGATCTTGGCAACACTCAACATGTCGTATTTCTTAAAGTTTTCAAATCTGATTAGTGCTCCTTAGTTCACATTAGAGGACTATGTATGGATTTCAGCCATTCTTGTTACCTTGTCCATAAAGCTCTGACACTGCCCTTGTTCCTTTTCCCATTGTTTTGTGTGCTGATTAGTTTTAACTGTCAACCTGACACAGCCTGGAATCACCTGAGAGTCTTCATGAGGGATTATCTGGATCAGGTTGGCCTGTGGGCATATCTCCAGGGGAATGTCTTACTAGTTAATTGATGTAGGAAGATCCAGCCCACTGTGGACAGCACCATTCACTAGGCTTGGGGTTCTGAATAAGAGAAGAGAAAACTACCTAAGAGCAAGCAACCCAGGAAGCAAGTGTGCCTACATGCATTCCTCCCTGCTCCTGAACATGGACATGATGTGACTAGATGCTTGAGTTCTTGCCTTGACTTCCCCTCAGTGATAATGGACTGTAACCTGGAATTACAAACCAAATAAACCCTTCCCTCCTCTACATTGCTTTCAGTCAGGGTGTTTTGACCACAGTAACAGACATGAAACTAGAACACATTACATTGTTTATCTTATCACTGATCTGAAGTGCTTCATTTCATATTCTGATATATATATATATATATATATATAATATTTTATATATTATATATATATATAAAATGCTTCACTGTCCTGAGCCTATTTTGTCTTCATTTTTATGCTCCATGTTACATAAAAGCTCTTGTGTCATTTGCTCAACATATCAATATTTTATGTTTTATTTATGAAAAATTTTGCTACTGCTACAGCTTACATGTGTTCTATACTTTCTCTTTCATTTTTTTCTTTTTATATTTAGGTTACATTTACACCGAGTGATTTCTGCAAATATTTTTTTAAACAATAAAACAAAGTTCTTTCTCCTTGGAAATCAGGAATAGACTGAGACAATGGTTTGGCTCTGCCTCTTGAGTTTGTCAGCTACTTGAAGGTCCTGCTTTGTAACAAATAATCCCTAAATCTTTGTTTACAAAAATAAAGACTGTCATTTACTTTACATGTCAGCTACAACTTAACTTGGTTCTGAGGACTTGCCCCACACTGGGGGGAAAGTGTAAACAAATAATACATTGTAGCATTACTTCTCAAAAATGTCATGACAGAGAGGGTCTGCTCAGTGGCACAGAAAGTCACATATGCGTTTACTAAAGATAGTTTCAAAATAGAGTTCAGTACTACTATGGGTCTCCTGGGTATGCTCACACATTACTAACGTGCAAAAGCTTCAGTTGGCAACTCCAGGCAGCCCACCAACTGCTGCTCTTATACACACTCACGGTTGGCACAAGGCAATGGAAGGTCTCCTCCCTGGAGGCCTTGAGCTATTCCAAATCCCAGTTATCCAAGACTCAATCCCCACATGCCAACACCCTCACTCCTACTATGTGAAGGCTAGAATTGGCCACAGAACCAGAGGTTGAGCAAAGAGGATAATCAGGGATGGCGAAGAGAGGGGAGAAAAGAAGAAACAACACGTCTCATTGGCAAGGGAGAAGTTACTTTGCATCCAAAATGCAAACAGCTCTTTCACAGTTGGGACTGATCCTCATACACAAAAGTTGGTCTCGGCTTGACCTGCATCTATTCATACATCCACCTGGCCAGGCTGCACTCCATCCTTACTGTTCACAGCCACAGAAAATATGGATAGACATGTCCAAGCAGTTGCTTGTCAACACCCCCATGTCGGTTTCTCAAGACCTAACCCAAACAGCAACACCTCCCACAAAGCACTGCTGTTGGCTCAGCCCTCAGTCATAATGATGGAATCTGAGCTCACCCTGGAATGCACAGGACGTGCAGAAAGAGGCCTGCTGCATGGTTCCTCCAACTACCTGCCTTAGCCCAGCAGAAAGACAGAGGGGATAGAAACCCGCATGAGGAGAGGCACCAGAACCTTGCAAATAACTATACTTCTATCTGCACTAATCAACTCAAGAGAATTCAACCAAACACTATTTCTACAATACATAAAGCATCATAGACCCTTAACAAAACTTGTGGTCTCTAAATGCAGTTCCTAGACCCCAAACATCAGCCTTGACTGGGAAGTTGTTAAAAAATTCTCTGATTCTATCCATTCTTACAACATCTACAACCCTGAGTGTTATGTATGTCCCAATAATCTGAATTTTAACAGGTCTTCCTGGTAACTGATGCCAACTGAAGTTTGAGGACCACTATTCCAAAAGGTAAACCATCCCAGGAGTCTTCCCGGTATCAGTCCTAATGTGGGGGACATTTGTGTTACAAGGGAAAACTAGTTTGATTGCAATCTCCCGTCAACTGACAGCGGCACTTCAGCTGGGGGTGAGGATACTTCAGGAGCCCTTTCCCTTTCTATGCTGGGGTTTGGTGGTTGATTTGATACTGTGTGGGTCTTGAGCTCAGAGTCACAGATGGTGAGTTCCTTTGTGCAACCTCCCTGTTGTGTCCGGAAAACACTTTTGGCTGTCGTCATCCACCACCACTGGTTCTTACAATCTTCCCGTCCCCTCTTCCATAGTGACCCCTGAGCCTTGGGAGGAAGGAGTGTGATATACATGTCCCATTTGGAGATGAGCGCCTCAGAGTCCCTTGCTCTCGGCACATTGGCCATTTCATCTCTGTATAAGTTTTCATCTACTGCCAAAAAGAAGCTTCTCTCATAAGAGGGGAAAGATGCTCTCTTCTAAGAGCATAAGAGTAAGAACACAGGGGTCAGTCCATAATCAACAGCCTCACCCAGCTGTGATTCGGACCGCTGCAATAACAACTACAGGCCTGGAATCATGTGACCACTTACACAACAGCAGCGTGCATACTGTGGGAGTAACCAACAATTTTCTAATTAGATTTAAGGCCTACTTCATGAGACAGAACTCACACCTAGAACCATTAATAGAGCCAAAAACCTGCGGCTGCTGAATTCATAGGGGGAAACCTAATACTATCAGTCTCCTAGATGGATAGAGGGGAGAATATTTTTAAAGTCTTCTGTGTGATTCCAGTGTCCATCTAAGATTGAAAGTGGGGGAACAGAGAGATATTTCAGTGAGTAACGTGCTTGCCACACAAGCTCAATGACTTGAGTTCCGATTTCCATAACCCACAAACAAGCCAGATGCATCTTTGCATATGTCTGTAATCCTAGTGAACTCCTCACAGGAAATAGGAGAATTACTGCAAACTCCCAGTCCAAGTGGTCGGGCATACAAAGCAAGGAACAATAAGACACCCTATCTCAACAAGGTGGGGGATGAAGACTGACATCTGAGATTTTCCTCTGACTTCCACACATGTGCTCACACACACACACACACACACACACACACAGAGAGAGAGAGAGAGAGAGAGAGAGAGAGAGAGAGAGCGCAGGGGTTGGGGGAGTGGGATTGAACAATCACTGAGACTTAGGAAACAAGTATCTTATGACTTCTTTCTCTCTCTTTTTTTTTTTTAACCTTCTTAGAGTCAGAGTGTTGACAAGAGTTGATTTGTGGTTTAAAAATCAAAACAAAAGAATCAAACATACAAACAAGCAACGGCAGGGTGCCAGCATGCACACCTCAGTCAGCTAGCATCTGCCCCTTCTCCTTTGTCTTGCAGCCTCTTCCTTCACACACTCTCTCACTGGCAAAGAATTTTGCTGTCTTCCTACTGAGTAAGTAGACAAGGGGGCGTCTGTATTTGCATGACAGCTCAAGGCCCGTTGATGCCCTCCTCATACATCAGAATGATGGAAAGAAGGAAGCAACGTGTTCTCTCCATTTCTGGAGAAGAATCCAGTAGTAAATTTGCTCCACCTGGGGCATAGAAAGCAAGCTGCCAGGCAAGAGGGGCAGAGTGTGGGCTGGAGCAGAACCTGAAAGAACGGAAATGCTGGTTCCATGAGGCCTTGACAGTGTTTTCAGTCAATCTAAGCCCCTCTCTGGCAGGCAGAGTGGCCCAAAATATCGAGCAAACTTATTTAAAGGCAATTTCTCTGCCCCACCAGCAGGGCCTGGATGATTTCAGCTCAGACATGGGCTTCCATCCAGACACCTCTCCAACTTTCCCTATGGGTTATGTTTTAGGCATCTAAGTTGGGGTGGTTCTGGTTAACGTCATGATCCAGCCATGCTGACCAGACTTTTGCCAGATGCTCAGATGATGTTCCAGAATATTCTTCTGGGGAACGCCCCACCAGAAGGCTAATTTAGTCAAAACTGTGACCTTTCACAGAACTGTTTATATAGAACTTAAAACAACATGAGAGAATATATTTCTCAATTAAAATTAAATTAAATTAAATTCCACTTGCATAGTTCTCATTAGCCAGCCGAGGCTCTCAGGGCTCAAAGCTACACTGACACCTGTGAATAGTATAAGAGAGGAAGAGCCCTGGGGGCCAGATGGAGGACAGAGAGCAAGGACCCAGACATCAAGAGGCAAAAGCTTCAGCTTCCCAGTATCCTGAGCCCCATTCCTGGCTCTGATGCTAAGTTATCTCTATGCTTGTCTAGTCAGTGGGCTCTTCACTATCCAAGTGATGCAACTCATGATACAAATTCCTCTCAAAATTGCTCCATCAGTTTAAATTGAGTCTTTATCCAATGGTATCAGGAATGCACAGTGAGTACAGGGACCATACAATGAAGATAAGGTGTCTGTTGAACCCTACACCTCTTGGCTGATGGCTTCCCTTCCTTGATCTAGTTAGACATCCTGTGGAGAGCCTTTCTTGTGATGGTGGTGTCCTCAAAGATGAAGTCCTGTGTTCCTCCTGGTTATTCCAAAGGAAGTAATATTAACAGTAGCAGTACATATTATGGCAAGTCAGTCACGTGCCCCCCCCACCCTCGTCACCACCCTCTGCTCGCCGTTCCATGAACTCTGTGACAAAAAGGCTGAGACTGACAGACAGTTCCAATGCAATCTTCAAATCTCAAGACCCCAAAATAAAACAACCTTGACGTCTGTAACAATTTCCTACACCAAGAACGCACGAGTGCCCAGGCACCACACAATTAGAGATAATGTGGGGCGGGATGTGCAAATATGTGCAAATGGTTCCTTGTTTACTAGAGTCTCTTGTTTAGGAAGGAACGGAAGCTCTTTCACGACAAACACTTGCCTCCTGGCCGGGAGCATGCGTGCAGGAAACATTCCTTCCTACCTCCTGAGAGTGAGAGCATCCAGGCCTTGGCAGCCTGGGCAGGGCCACCCTGCCCACTTGTAATGAACTGTAGGAAAGGACACCATGGCCTACTTTTAGGGAAACCTAGTGCCAATTCCAAAATAAAGAGGGGGGAGACAAGATGAGGGAAGAGCTTTGACTCTGGAAATTATGACTTGATGACACTCTCCTTCTTCCCCTTCTAATCTATGAAGCTGTAGACATGACCTTAATTATAGATGGGCAGGTGGGGCCAGGCCAAGAACAGGCCTTTAGCTAGAATTTGTGGCAATGGAATTACTGGGTTCTGAGCATCCAGCTCCTCCTTGTGCTTCAAGGCTCTGGGTCTCTCCTTGAGGTCTAGCTGGGAAAAATCCTCCCAGAAGGTTTTTCAAATGCTAAATGAGAAACAGGAGCCCATGCCCTGAGCAGACTTCCCCTAACCAAAACTAAATCAATAATCAAGACTGAGGAGAAAGTGATTTGACTCCATCTTTCTCAGTCTGCAATCCAGCCACTTCACTCTTATCAGAGCCTTCATGGGCACAGATCCTGTAACTCCTCTGTCCTCCTGCAAAGCATCTAATATCACAAAGGAGGGGGCTATGACATCATTGTTGAACACTCCCCAATGCCAGCATGACAATCACCTTCTTATGCATCTTTTCAATGAATAATAATAAAAAAAAATACTCGTGAGATACCATTATTACTCCCCATGTTACAAATAAAGAGACTGAGTGTGGGTTGGGTTAAATGACTTCTCTAAGGCCACACCTCCGCTAAGGGGGACACATGTGTCCCCATGCTTCCTATTATAATCTCATTCCTTCACACTTAATCTTTGGAAATCAGGCCCCTGCTTAAAATCCACAATGGTTCCTTTTGCCCACAGAATGGAGTTCCAAGTGAGGCTGCTCATCTGGAAGGGCTGGGAAAAAGCAGGGGTGACCACTGGAGCCCTGTAGGTACCTCATAATAAGATCTGTGAGCTACACATGTTGATGTCAGACCCTAGGAAAAACGGTCTAGAGTCCGACACTAGGCTGTTATCTATTAAACAAGACTGAAACAATAAAGGAGGGAGGGAGGGAAGGAAAGAGGAAGAGAGGGAGAGATGGAGAGAAGGATAGAGAGGAGAGGGAGGGAGGTAATATAGAGTATATAGGAAATCCTTCCAATCCATAAGGTTTATTTTCTATTATGTTCCATCTACATGGAACCAACCATATCTTCTGAATTAATTGCATAACAACTTTGAAAATGAAGGGGAACTGTTTAATAGTTTGTACAAGTTTTGCTCTTGGAGAAAGAAGTCCCAATACCCTTTATTGGTGGACTTAGGGCCACAAAGAAATTAATTCACCATACATTGAATATGTTTTTCTTTTGTTTCAGAAACTGTCTCCTGTCTGCTTCTCACACAAGCTAGGATCATGTGGAAAGAGGGAACCTCAATTGACAAAATGTACCCATCAAATTGCCTGTACACCAGACTGTGGGGCGATTTTCTTGATTAATGATTGACATTGGAGGGCTAAGCCCACTGTGGCCAGTAACATCCCTAGGCAGTTGATATTAGGAAGCATAAGAATGGTAGCTGAACTTAAGCCTGGAAGCAAAACAGTAAATTTCTCCTTGGTCTCTGCTTTGGTTCCTGCCTCCAGGTCCCTTCCCTGATTTCACTTCATGGTGGACTACAAGCCATAAGAGAAAATAAACCCTTTCCTCCCAAGTCGCTTTTGACCCTGGTGTCTATCACAGCAACAGAAAGCTGTCTAACACGTAAGTCACAGTTCATCCCACTTCCTGTTATTAAGAGAAGATAAAAGCAGAGACACTTGAGTATCTTGACTAAGGCCATGGAGTAAATCACCAAAGACTGGAAACGGTCAGTCAAAGCTATGCAAATGCTTCCACCAAGTGGCAAGGGTACCAAGGGAGTTAATTATTGGTGATCAACAATAAATATCAATATACCACATTTTTTAAGCATCTAGTTCTCTCTTATTCCTTCTCCCTACAATAAAACCAGCCTACCCTTTACAGATATACTTTCTCTCCTAAAGATGTCTTTTAGAAGCATGTTTTTCTTCTCACAGGACATTACACCTCACAGCTCTTGGTGGATCCCCATCCTCCCATGGCGTCTTTATTTAACCCATCACCTCTTCTGACTCATTCTTCCCAAGTTCAACTTTCTGTCTCTCTCTGGATGCCTCTTTTCCACTGGAGTTCATCACAGAATTCCACAGCTGCTCATTGCTCCATGGTCTTTGTCACAGAAAACATTTGCATAGGCAGACTCACACTTCAGATCAATTTTCAGTCACTGTCACCATGCTATCTGAAGGCCACCCTAAATCCCCCAGTTCACTTGCTCTTTCTCTGTTGTTTGAAATCCACCTTCTTTGTTCTCTAGCTGTATCCAGATTTTAACTTCTCACTCTGTCACCTCCCAAAGTTCCAGTCACGTCCACTCAATCAACCTATGCCTTTGTACTGGTGAGAATTCAACAGAGCAAATCAGTAACTTGGGTCACCCTTCCATCCCCTGAAAGTGGCATTTTTCTGATGGGAAAGCCATGGAACTGGCAGGCACTCTGCTTTTAAGTCAAAGAGACTTTCTGCAGATGTCTGGACAGCCCCATCACTGCAGTCACTTTTCTTGCTGGGACAGGTTTTGATGCATCTTCCATTTAGTGCACTTGGCCCTGGAGTGTGCAGCATCAATATGGTAAAAGTCCATCAAGGTCATCATTGTGCTAAAACATGGACAGATCCAGGTCACTTCAGTGACCTGAAACAAAATGAGTTAACTGGAAAAGCACAGGGAAATGAGGCAAGGCAAAACTTTGTCTCCATTTTCTTCTATTTCCTTGGTGTTTTCCACCTAGCGTGAGTTCACTTTGCTTCCAAAGGAGATGGCTCCAAAGTGCATTCAGCTTAATCATCTGTAAAACAGGAATGATAATGTTGCCCCACCCACTCTGGAGGAACACTGTCTTGTTCAAATACAATACTGAGCTTGGTGGGAGAGCTGAAAGGAGCTGGCAAATGTAATGAAGATGAACTTTGTGTAAACATTAACTAAGTGCTCACACTGGCTCCTATAAAACTCTACACCTGAAAAATTTAGGATAAGAAAACTGAATGTCTTTATAGCATATAAGTTTGAGGAAGAAACACTGCTGAGGCTAAGGTGATGGCTCAATGGATAAGAGTGAGTGATGGCCAATGGGTAAGAGTGTGTGATAGCCCAATGGGTAAGAGTGAGTGATAGCTCAATGAGTAAGAGTATGTGACAGCTCAATGGATAAGAGTGAGTGATGGCCAATGGGTAAGAGTGTGTGATAGCCCAATGGGTAAGAGTGAGTGATAGCTCAATGAGTAAGAGTGAATGATGGCCAATGGGTAAGAGTGAGTGATAGCTCAATGGGTAAGAGTGAGTGATAGCTCAATGGGTAAGAGTGAGTGATGGCCAATGGGTAAGAGTGAGTGATAGCTCAATGAGTAAGAGTATGTGATAGCTCAATGGGTAAGAATGTGTGATAGCCCAATGGGTAAGAGTGAATGATGGCCAATGGGTAAGAGTGAGTGATGGCCAATGGGTAAGAGTGTGTGATAGCCCAATGGGTAAGAGCGAATGATGACCAATTGGTAAGAGTGTGTGATAGCCCAATGGGAAGAGTGAATGATGGCCAATGGGCAAGAGTGAGTGATAATTCAATGAGTAAGAGTGAATGATGGCCAATGGGCAAGAGTGAGTGATAATTCAATGAGTAAGAGTGAGTGATAGCTCAGTGGGTAAAAAAGTGCTTGTTGCACTAGTAGAGGACCTGATCCCCAGCAAAAATAAGCATTGTCATGCACATACCTGTAACCCCGGTGCTGATAGTGGAGACAAACAGACCCCCAGAGCTCACTAGCCAGCCAGCATGGCTGAAATGGCAAGCTCCGGGGACAGTGAGAGACCCTGGCTTAAGGAAGTATGATAGTGATAGAGAATTGACACCTGAAATCCTCTGTGCATGCACAGGGTTATGCGTATGCACATACACATTCACACATACCATATACCTGAACACAATGCTAAGACTATTATTAAGCCTCTGGTGGCTTGAGTGGGAATGGCCCCCATAGGCTTTTATATCTGAATGTTTGGTTCCCAGCTAATTGACTGCTTAGGAAAGATTAGGAGGTGTGGTCTTGTTGAGGAGATATGTCACTGGGGGTGGGCTTCGAGGTTTCAAGAGCTCACACTAGGCCCAATCATCTTGCCTGCTCTCTTGCCACATGCTTGTAGATCAGGTGTAACCTCTCAGCTATTTCTCCATTGCTCTGCCTACTTGCCTGCTGCTATGTTCCCCACTGTGGTGTTCATGGACTTACCCTCTTAAATGGTAAACAAGCCTCCAATTAAATACTTTCATAAGTTGCCTTGGTCATGGTGTCTCTTCACAGCAACAGAAAAGTACCTAAGACTAAGTTCTTACATGTATTTTGTATTTCCCAAAATGAAATACTCAAAGCAACACATGAAGTAAACAATAAGTTATACTTTATGCATTTTAAGTAGTATCTACCAGATATTAAACAATTAATATGCTATTATCGTTGATGTTAAAATGACTTCAAGGCAGATAATCCTTAACCCAAAGTACCATAGTGAAAGCCCTGAGCTAAGATTGCTACAAACACAACTCATGCAATGCACTCAGCAGCCCAATGAGTAGCCCACCATTGTAATCCTTTACAGAATAAACCATGCTGAGATTAAAGAAGTTGAGCAATCTCACAGAGGATAAAGAAGGAGCAAGAGTGTAGTTGGTTTTTGTTGTTGTTGTTTTTATTGTTGTTGATTTTGATTTGTTTTTTGGGTTTTTTTTTCTGGGCCTTTTTTCTTTTTCTTTTTCTTTTCTCTTTAGGGGCCTGTCACCCAGCTCTAAAATAAATACACAGAGACTTATTCTTACTTACAAATGCCTGGTCTTAGCTTGGCTTATTTCTAGCCAGCTTTGCTAACTTAAATTATCTCATTTCTCTTTAACTACATTTAGGCTCTGGGCTTTTTACCTTTTTTATTCTATATATCTTTTTTCCTTCTTACTCCATGACTGATTGTGTGGCTAGATGGCTGGCTTCTGGCATTCTTCTCTCCTTTTATTGCTCCTCATCCCTTCTTCTCCTAAGCCTAAATGTCTCCTCTTATTTATTCTCTCTGCCTTCCAGCCCCACCTATTTCTCTCTCCTGCCTAGCTATTGGCCATTCAACTCTTTATTAGACCAATCAGGTGTTTTAGACAGGCAAAGTAACACAGCTTTACAAAGTTAAAGAAATGCAACATAAAAGAATGCAACACACCTTTCACCATTAAACTAATATTCCACAGCACAAACAAATGTAACACACCTTAAACTAATATTCCACAACACAAAGGATGCATGACTAAGAATGAAAGGAAGAGTGTGGGTAGCTACCTGAAGAAGATAGCTCCAGGACTCCCTACTCCTGCTTGCACACCAACTCTTGCCTTACAGGAGCTTGTCTTCAATTAAACTTGCAAAATGCAAACCCAGGTTCATGACCACAGAAAGCTAAGTAGCTGTCAAGACACTTTAAAAGGCAAAGTTGCATAGATGCTACCTGATCCTCACCTTCTCTCACTTACCAAGATGAGCAATAGCTGGGGTTTATTTAGCCTAGGATAGACTTCAGAGGCTGAAGCTGAGGGCGGGGGGTGGGCATCTTAAAGGAAAATAACCTGGGGACTTTAGAGATATGATACTTCATTTGTAAAAAAAAAAAAAAAAAAAAAAAAAAAAGCTCTGCTACTAACAGTTTGAATGTGAAGCATTTATTAAGAAAAATATAAATATCCATCATTAACCAAAGTCAAGTGCAACATAGAATCAAAAGACCAGTGAATCAGACAGACATCAGAAGCATCAGAATCATCTCAGTCAAGGTGTCCTCAGCTTTGACTCTCTATGTATTGCCTTTATCTACTCATCACTATACTTCTTTCAGTATTTACTAGCAGTTATCTTTAAATCAAGTCCGTTTTGTGAAATGTTCCTTTTTGCTTTGCCTCAGTAATATTTTAAAAATATTCAATTTGTCTAATGCACTTTTTAAGTGAGTATGTAGTTATTCAAACTGACTTTTGTATATATGTGAATATGCATGGACCTGAATGTCAGAGATCAGTCTCCTTGGGAGGGAGTCTTTCTAGGTTGCTCTCCACATTGTTTTTTGAGACAGAGTCTCTCACCAAACCTAGAGATTACCAATTCAGCTAGGCTGACTGGCTCTTGAGCTCCTGTGCCTGCCCATCTCTAACTTCCCTGTTTGAGGATTATAAGCACTTTGCCAGCTTCTTCAATTGGGCACTGGGGATCAAACTCAGGTCCTCATACTTGTATGGCAAGTACTTTCCTGAATGAGCGATCTCCCAGCCCCCAGATTAAACTTTGAAAATAAACTTTCTGTGTGCTGCCTGTAATCATACTATGGTAAACATTCATTCCAATGTTGCCTTTCAGATACAAAATTAATTGTCAAAGGAGCATCCAAAGAGATCTTTTCAACACCTTATCTAGCCCTACTCTCAAGTGAGAGGAATCTAGCAGACATAGAGCAGAATCAATGTAGGAATTCAATGTTGTAACAAAATACCTAACCTGGGCTCTTACACAGTAAAGAGGGAGGATTTTTGTTTGTTTTGTTGTTGTTGTTGTTTTCCCTAGTTCATAGCTCTGAAAGTTCAAATCCAAGATTGAGTAGATCCAATTTGGACCTTTAGGAAAGACATTATATCATGTTAGAAGTGCATGTTCAACTGAATGTGCATGCCACAAGCTGAGAGAGAGAGAGGGAAAGAAAGAGAGACAGAGACAGAGAAACAGAGACAGAGAGGCAGAGGGAGACAGAGATATAGAGAGACAGAGGATGTTCAGGGTTCTGTTCCTTGGAGGATTCAACTCCAATGACCTGAGGATATTCACCTGTTAAAGATCCACAGACTCCCAATGGTACTACTACCCAGGGGATCAAGCTTTAACATGTGGACCACATATGTATGTTGGAGTGTCATCCAAAGCCTAGTAGTCAACCAATCTTTTCTTGGTTTGTTTTCGTTTTCTCTTTCAACAAACCGTTCTGATGATTCTGTGCTATAGCTGGGTAGAAACAATTGATTTTAATTTTATCATGTTCTCCCCAGCATGATATTATGTTCCCCAAAATATATCATGCACCCTAAATTTATCTGGGGTCAGAGAACAGAACAATCACTAGACAGACATAGAGGCCAGTAAATGGTGGCACACACGCCTTTAATCCTGTTACTTGGGAGGCAGAGATCCATCTGGATCTCTGTGAGTTTCAAGCCACACTGGAAACACCCAGGCATGGTGACTCACACCTTTAATCCCAGGAAATGAGCCTTTAATCCCAGAAAGCAGAAAGGTATATAAGGCGTGAGGACCAGGAACTAGAGCTTAGTTAAGCTTTTAGGCTTTTGAGCAGCAGTTCAGCTGAGATCCATTTGGATGAGGACTCAGAGGCTTCCAGCCTGAGGAAACAGGATCAGCTGAGGAACTGGTGAGGTGAGGTGGCTGTGGCTTGCTCTGCTTCTCTGATCTTCCAGCTTTAACCCCAATACCTGGCTTCAGGTTTGTTTTAATCAATAAGACCTTTTAAGATTCTTGTTACACAGAACTGAGTGCAGGACTTAGCTAACGTAACAAAGTGCTGAGGAAGTCCTTGTCTCAGAGTCCTCACACAACAGTAATGACCACTGCAGTTTTGTTTACACCTGTTATTAGGTCCTTCTTGTGTACCTAGACTGAAGAAGACAAGCTCACCTCAGGATGAAGACTGGAACAGAGTCACATGGAACCTGGAAGAACTGGCCTCCCTATGCTACTAAACACATTAGCACCTTCCTGTCTTCAATCAGAGATGCCCCTTAGAATGAGGCTTAAAGGCAACCATTGACAAATCCTTGTTGACTCTTCCTCTTTGCCAGGTCAATCTGTACCAACCTATTTTACAGCAGCAGCTACAGGTCTTGCCTTCCCCAGTGGTCTGGTGTAAGTCAGGTATTCCATATCACAAGCATTTTTCATCCTAAACATCTAGTCAACCTAGTACTAAAAAAGTGATTGTCCTTTCTCTCCTGGTGGGCTCTATTTTTTGGGGGGAGGTGGCTTTCTTAAAGAGAACAAAAAACCCTTTCTGCTGTAATCCTGCCCAAGAAGTATAACCAGTTCTAGACATCATGTTCAATGTGGGAAAACAAGACACTAGAACAGACAGAGTAGGGAGATGCTTTAAAACTCATCAGTAGAATACAGATTATGATGGTGCTTGGCTCATAAAGAGAATATTGAAGACTGTCAGCAGGTCTTTATTCATAGATTGTCAGAGGATGGAATAAGAGAAGGCTAACAGGTGAGAAAAAAAAACTAGCAGTGTCAAGACACAGTAAAGAAAGTGATCATGAGTGGAGCACTGATCAAAGATGAGAGAGGGTCAGGATGAAATTGAAACATATACTTACTGAATGGTATAGAGTACAGAAGGGATGATGGCTTTCAATCCAAGTATAACAAGAAACTATAGAAATTAGTTTAATATAATTTGATTAAAGAATTTAGGAATCTCTTGCAGAGGAGGCTATAGTGTAATGATTACCATCAGATCCTTGAAAGTCTCTATGGAAGAGGGGATGAGTTTATTCAATAATAATAATAAATCTAAAGTTATAGCAAAGCAAATTCCAAGTTTACTTCATAATGATCAGAGTTGACACATGGTGAAATGGACTGCCTCTGGTGAGAATAAGCACCCTGCCACTGGAGTTATGTATGTATTAGTTAACCATGTAACAAACTGTCTCCTCTAAACAAAACATCTTAAAACAGTCAGCTATTATTTCTTCCGAGTCAATGGGTTATCTCTGTGATTCTACTCAGCTAGGCTTGGTCAAGTTGATACTGACTGATCACAAACCATGTATCTGACCCCAGACTGCAGATTTGCTGAAGGCAGGGTGTTTCATGTTGCTGTGCCCAAACACCTGGGAAAAAAACTAAAATAAAGGAATTGTATAGTTTAGCCCACAGCCTTAGATGTTCCAGTCCACAGTAGACTGGCTCTATGTTTCTGGGATTGCCATAAGCACTATATTATGACAAAAGGATGTGTAGATAAGTTTGTTTACCTCATTCCAGGCAGGAAACACACACACACACACAAGAGATGATGGGGAACAAAGGACAAAGTCTAACCTTCAAAAGCCCCCACTGACCTACTTCCTCCAGTTAAGTGTATAGTTTTCAGTGTCTTCCCAAATAGTGCAGCCTACAGAGGATGTATCATTGTGGATTTCAGGGAACCTCTCCAGCACTCTGCCTATTCCTGTTCTCATGTGGTCTTCATTTATCATGGTCTGTTACTCCTTGTTCTCCCTTTCTGTTCTTGACCCAGCTGGGATCAAACACCCTAACAGTCGTGCTGGAACTCTCATCCAATAACTGATGGAAGTGGATGCAGAGATCCTCAGCCAGGCCCCAGGTGGAACTCCAGGTGTCCAACTGTCGAGAAAGAGGAGGGTCTGCAAGAGCGTGAATTGTTGAGCTCAAGATTGGAAAAAGCACAGGGACAAATAGCCAAATGAATGGAAGCACATGAATTATGAACCAAAGGCTGTGGAGCCCCCAGCTGGATCAGGCCCTCTGGATAAGTGAGACAATTGAATAGCTAGAACTGTTTGGGAGGCAACCAGGCTATGGGACTGGGACCTGTCCTTAGTGCATGAGCTGGCTGTTCGGAACCTGGGGCTTACACAGGGACACTTTGCTCAGCCTGGAAGGAAGGGACTGGACCTGCCTGTACTGAATCCACCAGGTTTAAATGAATCCCCAGGGGAGTCTTGGCCCTGGAGGAGATGGGAATGGAGGGGATGGGGAGAAGGTGGGGATGGGGGCGGGAGGGGGGAGGACAGGGGAACCCATGGCTGATGTGTAAAATTAAAACACAAATATAATAATAATTATAAAATTTTAAAAAATATTAAAAAATAAAAAAATAAACCAAATAGTGCAGCCATGCAGACAAGCAGAGACCAAAAAAAATTACATTCTAGTCTCAATGGATGGCTAGTCCAGAATGGCCTTGGCTAGAGCACCTCAGCTATTTTCTGTGTTGTTGTATATCCTTCAGCAGGCTACCATGGACTTTTCATTGAGGTTATAGAAAAGTAAGGGGAGAAGTTAAAAACTCACAAATATATCCCACACATTAGCTTTCTTTATGTCTACTAACATCTTTACTGGCCAAAGAAAGTCACATGACCAAACCTAGAAACAAAGAAGAGGGGGATATAGAGTGCAAAGGGCACAGACCCAGGGAGGCCATTAACTGGAACCATCAATATACTCAACTTGCCCCATGTACATTGAAGGAGAAGCAGAAGGTTCACTTATGAGAGAGCTGTGTTACAATGATTAATTTTGATTGTCAACTTAATGGAATTGAGAATGGCCCAGGAGGCAAACTTCTGAGATATTCCTAACAGGCATACTAGAGGCTAGAAGACCTACCCCGAATTGGGAGCATCATTCAATGGATGGAATTCCAGACTGAATAAAAAGCAGAAAACAAATACTCACCTCTTGGCTTCTTCACTGCCTCACACACCCACTAACACAGGCTGGAGCTAACACCACCATGCCTTCTGTGCCATGATGGATGGTTCCCTCATGGGGAAGCAAAACAAACCCTTACTGTCTTCATGCTGTTTGTCCCATGTTTTGTCACAATGATGAGACAAGTGTCAAAAACAAGCTTGAAGAATATACCAGAAAAAAAAATGGCTTTGAAGGCCTGGTCACAACCTTCAGTCTAAGCAGTGAGAACAAGTAGGACCCTAATTAAATGCTGAATGGAGAGAAAGAGTCACTAGGAGCCTGTGTCCCATCATGGCAGGGTTTTACTTTTCCAAGGCATGCATGTTTGTTTCCAGGGAGTTGAAGGAAAGTCTATCCCCAGGACTGGGCCCACTTGCTTGCTGAAGGGAGAAGCAGACTAAAGCTAGCTCATTTTCTTTCCCTGCTCTTTTCTGTCTTTATTTCCCTGACAGCTTCGGTCAAAGTGAACATCACAGGGCTCAGGGATGGCTTCGTTGTGTTTGATTCACCCACTCAAGCTGGTGGATCATCTTACAACTAAGAGATTAGCAGAAGGGGAAAGGATGTGTAAGAAAACCACTCTGCTCCAGGCTGACGCTCATTTCTAAATAAAGATATTAACTCATAAAGACAGGGGTGAGGATTTGGGCCTAACTAGAGCTGACTTATGGAAACCCAGAAAATTAAACACATGCACACATATTCACGCATTCACATAAAGTATTTAGAATTCAGATTGTAAAAGAGGAGAAATATTGAAAATGTAAAACCAGCTACAACTATAACTGCAAATAAAGTTTGCATCTTGCTAACAAATGTGAGCTATAAAAATTCCACGTTTTTGTGGTCTGGTTGAGGACAGGGCAAATTTCCAGAGCCTCACACAGAAATATAGACATCCACACAATTTACATACACATGAAACACAAACATCCACCTACAAATTAACTCACATAATAACACAACACACACACACACACACACACACACACACACACACACTAGCACATTCATTAGTATGTTTATACAAATGTATTCAGAATAATTCAGAGCTGTAGATCCAGTTGGTGTCTTTTGCTTACTTGCTTGCATCTTACAGTACTGGGAACTGAACCTAGGACCTAATGCATACTGGGCAAATGCTCTAGTACTGAGCTACATTCCCTAGCCCAATCTAGACATTATCACTGTGAAAAATAATGAATACATACTTATAGATACATGCAACAAAAGATAGTTCAAAACATTAGCACAAAAGTTTGTATACCTATAAACTGGCACAAAGGCACAGTCACACAGACATACACATAGCCAAGACACAAACACTCACCACTCATTAACACAGGATCAGATAAACACAACTGCAAAGAGATAGGAACACATAGGTGTTGTGAGATATTTGTACACTATGTGATGATATATTTCTGTGATTGGCTTAATAAAGAGCTAAATGGCCAATACCTAGGCAGGAGGTACAGGCGGGACTTCTGGCAGAGTGAGAGGAAGTAGAAGATGAACCTAGGTGTGGGTGAGAGACGCCAGGAGACACAGAATAAGCAGGATGGGTGGTACATGACAGAACATAGATTAATATAAATGGATTAATTTAAGTTATAAGAACTAGTTAGAAATAATCCTAAGCTATAGGCTGAGCTTTCATAATTAATAAGAAGTCTCAGAGTCATTATTTGTGAGCTGGGGGCCCAAAGAAATATCCAACTACACATACATTATAGCACTGGCACATATACAAACACATGTCCACATGCACACATGTTTATCCACATAGGCACTCTACACAGCTGTAGATGATCTGTTTAGTATCTCCCTCTCTGATTGTCTCACTGTCTACCACTCGCCCTGCTCCCTCTTCTGTCAGCTCTCAAAATTCAGGAAATCTTAAATTCTCTCTGTTCAACACCCTTGCAATTTTATTCTCCATGCTTTTTGCATGGCTGACTCTCCCAAAGCCTTCAACGATTAAAGCTGAAAGCCACCTCCTCAGTGCTGCCGACACAATTGTGTTTCATATAAGCAGGTCCCTTACCATCTCCAGAAGTGTATTATTCCACAATTATAATTGTGTAAAAAATAACACACTTCTGTGTAATAACTTGGTATCTCTTCATTCTTCCATATTTGCAAAACTATATGAAGTCCTGAGTTTAACAGTATCTAGCAAACAGTGACGCTCAGTAACTATCTCTTGTGTGCATAAATTGCCACAGTGAAAAGCTGAGAAATAGCACACACACACAAAAAAAAAAACCATCATTGCTACTCACCTTCAGAACCAATGCTTTGAGCTACATATGTGCTCACACCTCAGTCACTGACACTGGGTCGGCTGTACAATCAAATTGGTCAGCTGTCTTGAGATTCTAGGTTGGAGATGGGAAACTCTAGCAACAGAGATGGATATGCTGGCATATAGAATCAGAAAACACCAAATAGTCCAGGTGGAGGCAGGGTAACAACCATGTCTGCCACCAACATCCAAGATGGAATATGCTAACTGCTAAGAACAAACAGAGCATGGGATGAGAGAAAAGACACCATCTTGGTGACTTGGAGAAGCTGAGTAATACAATATTATAGTTGGTAATAAGACAGGGAAGTGGACCTGGGGATATCGGAGTGCCATTGATAATGCCAGCATCCTAGCCCAGTAAATGAAGCCTCCATGGCCAATCTAGGTAGAGTCAGCTCATGATGAACCAATCTCAGGAGAGAGGAGAGCTGCTAAAGATGTGACATCAACTCTTGGAAAGTCCCAGGGCCTTTGGAATAGATGGCTCACCAGCTTGAAAGATGGGCAGTTCTGTGGTTAGGGTAGTGTTCAGAAAACAACTAAGCCTTTGAAATACATGTGCAGAGCAAGATGCATTTGGGGATGGAAAATGTGACAGATTGAGCTAGTCTTCTGCAGACGCATGCTGCATGCGAAGCAAACCTCATGAAGGGAGCAGGCAGCTGGATCTTCTGCCTCACTGCTCCCTGCCCACTCACCACTTCCTCTGCTTCTGACACTCATGCTCATGTCAAGTAGAAAGTCACACTCTTAAAATAGGAATGGAAATCAGATCAATGGACACAGATGTCACCAAACACATAGACTAGGTCATTTTCACGAACAGCCTGCATTTACAAACTGAGCGATTCAAAGTGTCAAACTCTTGCCAGGATGCTTTAGGGAGTGGTATTCACTTCAGAAGGTTCTTCTGCCCATATTGACTCACCATGTGTAAGAACACGGTGCTATAACACACGCTATAAACCCACATCTTACAAAAACTTACATCATAAGCTTGTTAGCTCCAGTTATCTGTAGGGAGTGCCATGAGCCATGAAATTTGGGCATTGTGGCTAAATGTCTCAGACCTTATGATTTGGTTTCTGCTACCAGGACACACACGGCTGCTCCAGCAAAGCACTCACAATAGGAGCATAGGGTCAGCAGATTTCAAAGTGTATCAGCACCAGGAGGACCTAGGAACCTGTAGAAATAAAGAACTTAAGGGACCACCCCAAGCCTGGCAAAGCTAAAGAAACAATAGTCTCTAGGCTGACATAAAGAAGCTCCCACCGCATCTTTCAACCTCTTCATCCCTCTCACACATTCAAATACTGCTTCTGACTTAGGAGAACTGGAACTCCAGACTTGTCATATTTCTAAAGTCATTACATTCCAAATATTGTACATGAATCATATGGCCTTTGCTAGAATGAAAAAGAAATGTTGACAACAAGCCTGTGGATAAGATTGCCACTCTTCAGACACACTGGTGACAGTTGCCTGGTTTACACAAATCAGGCAACAAGCAGAGCTTTTGAAGTGGAAGTAGTTGCTTTCCCACAACTGTGTAAGCTCCTAACTTAGTGGCTGGTGGTTTTATTTTTAGATAAATGATTAACAGGCAATAACAGGCATATAAAATGTGTACATGTTGTGCGATAAATATACATAAACTTAAGTGATTCCTAACCTGATCACTCAGTAATGCTGGTGCTTTCTCTCTTTCAACTCTTCTGTATCCACTGCATTCTGTTTTGACATATTTTGCCATCAATTAGCATTACCTGTCATTATCTTCATCTGGAGGAGTCTTCAGGGCCACCTTTCACTTGGTACTATGATGGAGGGATGCTTTGCATATAGTAAATACCTTATTCTCTCCAACACTTGCTACACAAGGTTGTGATTCCAATTTGCATCTCAACAATGAATAATGACATTAATCATTTTTTTCAGTTTTGTTGATTGTGTGAATATCCTCTATGAAGAGCTTGTTCAAATTTTATGTCTATTTTTCTATTGAGCTACCTATGATTTTATTGATTTATAGAAGTGCTTTCTACATATTGTAGATATGAATGCTCTCTAGTTCCAGACATTTTTCTGCAAAAAAAAAAGTTCCAAAAACAATTTCACTCTTTATGGCTGAACAAGACTCCACTGTGTGTCTATATTCTATATATTCTTTTTTTTTTTTTTATTCCTTCATCCATTGACAGGTACCTAAACTGATTATACAACTTGGATATTGTGAACAGAGGTGTGCGGGCATCCATGTTGTAAAGTGACATAGATTCCTTGGGTAAATAAATGGAAATGGTATAGCTGAATTATATGGTTGTTCTAGTTTGAATTTTCTGAGAAACGGCTTGGCTAATTTACATTCCCACAAGCACATAAAGAGGGTTACTTTCCCTCCACATCCATGTAGATATTTGGGGGACTTTTTGTAGTTTTCTTAATGATAACCATTCTGACTCAGGTAAGATGGAATATCAGTGTAGTCTGGATTTGCATTTCCTTGATCACTAAATAATTATTTGTTCTTTTGGTGTTTAATTTTTTTAGTTCTTCATATAATTCTGGTCATTAGTGCCCTCTCAGAAGAGTTGTTGCTTTACTTCATGGGTTGATACTTTCAAAAGTGCAGAAGCTTTGGAATGGAATGCAGTCCATTCTTGCATTATTCTTGAGACCATTTCCTGAGAGTCTCCTACTCACAAAGCCATTGCCGTAATTACAGCTGCAATGTTTCTCTTGTGTTCTCCTCAGTAGTTTCAAAGCACAAAGTAGTATTAAAGTCTGTGATTCAGTTTGAGCTGATTTTGTATAGGCTGAGAAATGGGGATCTAGGTTCAGTTTCCTATGTCTGACCATCCATTTTCACCACTATTATTTTTTAAAGAGACTAATTTTTTCAATGTATGTTGAGAACCTTTGTCAAGAATATGAAGGCTGCAGGCTACAGTCTTGTTTCTGAATCTTCTGTTCTACCTTCTCTGTCAATGTTTCTCAGTTTGTGCCATTTTGATGCAGCTTTGCTACTGTGGCTCTGCAGGATAGCTTAAAGTCAGGTCCTGAGGTACTGTCAACATGAATGTTTTGCTCAGAGGGCTTTAGCTTTTCAGAATCTTTTGTGTTTCCCTTTGAATGTTAAGATTTCCTGTAGAAAGGGTGCCATTGAATTTTAGTATATATTGCATTAAATCTGCAATCACTTTCAGTAAAACGGTCACTTTAACAACATTGTTTTGCTGATCCATGATCCTAAAATGTCTTTCCATCTTCTAGTGTCTACCCCAGTCTCTGTCCCTGATTCTTTATAGGTTCCACTGTATAGGTCTTGGCATCTTTGCCTGTTTATGCTCAGAGGCAGCTATTATAACTGGAGGTTATTTTGATGACATCCTCTTTTAAAAAGTCCATTTTTGTTGTTTAGAACAGCTATTGATTTTTGTGTGTTAATTCTGTATCCTGTTGCTTTGGTGGAAGTAAGAACTTTCTGATAAAGTCTTTGAACACATAAAAACAGAAGACTGGTGAGAAACAAAAATGTCAAAAAGCCTTATTCCTGATTTTAGAGATAGTATTTTGTTTTTCTATATGTTGTGTTAACAGTGACTATTGGTTTGCTGCACTTGACCTTTAGTATGTTAAGGCATGCTAATTCTAATTTGAACGTCTTCAAGGCTTTAAACATGAAAAGATATTGAATTTTATCAAATGCTTTCTGTGCATCTATTGAGCAATCATGTCATCCCTGTTCCTAATTCTGTGTTGTGTTGTGTTTGCTGATTTGTATATACTTATGCATCCTTGTGTAGACTGAAGTTTCTCAGTCCCACTGGGATAGCAGCTGTTTTTAATAAAATAATCACTCAGAGGCTTAATATTAATTACAAACTATTTGATCTATGGCTCAGGCTTCTTGCTAACTAGCTCTTTCATCTTAAATTAACCCATTTCTATTCATCTATGTGTTACCACGTAGCCATGATGTTTCTAGTCTGCTGGCATGTTGTTCCTTGGGCAGCCGGATGGCATCTCCTTGACTCTGCCCTTCTTCTCTTTATCTCTTTGCTTGGATTTCCTGCCTGTCTATAACCTGTCTTTCTATAAGCCAAAGCAGCTTCTTTATTACATACATACAGAAAGACCATCACACAGCATCCTTGTATCCCTAGAAGGAAGCCAACTTCATATTAGTGTATGAGTTTTTAAATGTGTTGCTGGATTCAGTTTTGTTACTGAATTGAGAATTTTTGCCTATAAGTTCATCAAGAACATTGGCCAATGCTTTTTTTTCTCTTTTTTTAAATTTTTTTATTATGTGTTTTAATTTTATACAACAGCCATGGGTTCCCCTGTCTTCTCCCCTCCCCTCCATTCCCATGTCCTCCAGGACCAAGGCACCCCTGGGGATTCATTTAAACCTAGCTAGATCAGACCCTCTGGATAAGTAAGACAATTGAATAGCTTGATCTGTTTGGGAGGCATCCAGGCTGTGGGACCAGGACCTGTCCTTAGTGCACGAGCTGGCTGTTTGGAACCTTGGGCTTACACAGGGACACATGCTCAGCCTAGAAGGAGGGGACAGGACCTGCCTGTACTAGCCAATGCTTTTTATTTAGTGTGTCTTTATGCATATGTCATAAAATGAGTTTGGAAATGTTTCTTCCCCTTTTATTTTATGAAATAGTTTGAGGAACTTTGGGGTCAGCTCTTCCATAAAACTCCAATAGAATTCAAAAGTGAACTCATTCAGCCCTAGGTTGTTTGTTGGGTTTTATTTTTGTTTTGCTTTGTTTGTTAGACAACTATTACTGCTTCCATCTCCTTGCTTGTTATATATTTTATTATTATTATTAATGATCTGGATTTAAATCATGTCTGTTTTGATATCCCCTTTCATCTCTAATTTCATTACTCTGTACCTTTTCTCTCATTTTGTTAGTTAGCTAAGCATTTGCCAAGTTTAGGTTTTCAAAAAACCAACTCTGTTCACAGAGGGAGTCCTTATACTGCCCATTCGGCTTCCATTCCGTTCACTTATTCTCTGACCTTTATTGATTCTTTTTACTAACTTTACATTTGTCTTGTTTATACTTTTCTATGTTGAGATGTTGAGAGACATCATAGAGTGAGATCTCTGTGATTCGATGTAGATGCTTATAGCTGTGAACCTCCCTCTTAAAACTGGCCTTGCTGCATCCCAAGAGCCTAGAAAGTGATGTTCTCATTGTATTTGACTAACTGCAAGGAGGTTTCAGTCTCCCCCTTAGATTTCTTCAATGAGTTACTAATCATTTTGTGTATTCCAGGTGTTTGCATATATTCTCTAGTTTCTCTTGCTACTGATTCCTCATTTTGTTCCATAATAATCTGAAGAAATAAGAAATTATTTAACTTTTTTGTGTTTCTTAAGGTTTGCCTTATGAGGAATAATGTGAGCTATATTAAAGAAAGTCCATGGGCTGCTGGGGAGAGTAGACATTCCATATCTGTTGTATGGAGCATCCTGTGGGTGTCTGTTAAGACAATCAGATTTATAGCTGCTTATTGTCTGTTTAAATCATGTTTACTATCTGTTAAGACAATCTGATTTATGGTACAGTTTAACTCTGAAGTTCCATTGTTAATGTTTTGTCTTTAGGTATCTGCTGATGGAGACATTAAAACCCCCATTATTATTACACCTGGACCATTTTATCTCTTTGTGTCAGTAGCAATTTTTGTTTTAAGGAGTTGAGTATGCCATTTGGTTCATGTATAACCATTATGTTTTCATGATGGACTTTTATCAGTGCAACAGGTATTTACCTTCTTCATCATCTCTCTCAAATAATTTTGGCTTGAAGTCTATTTGTTCTGAGTACAGCTACTCCACCCTGCCCCCGGATTCTATTCAATTGGTATAACATTTTCCATGCTTTCACTTTCAGTCTATGTATGTCTTTGCCAGTAGAATGTGTTTCCTAAAGACAACAAACAGCTAGGTACTGTTTTTAATCCAAGCACTCTGTGTCTTCTATTAGAGAAGTAAAACTGTCCATATTTAGGGATATCAGAGAGAGGTATTTAAATATTCCTATAATTTGGAGATGGTTTCTCTGATAGTTCTGAATACTGTTTGTTCTTTTCTTTCTCCTTCGCTCATCTTAGGGGAGTTGAATATATGGACTACACAAATTGGACTTGATGGCTTTGTAAGAAAAAGGACATAAAGTTGGGTGGATTTGGTGGAGGGTCTGGGGGAGAAGGTGAACATCATCAAAACGCATTGTACAAAATTCTCAATGAACTAATTAAATTTTTTCTAAAACAGAAAAATCCCCAATGTAAGGAGAAGAGAAAGAAACTAGAATAGCTCTGGGATGCGTTGTAAATTTTAAAATATTAAAGGTGAAAATATTAATGATTAAGTAATAAAAGCAAGGAATGGGAATGGGCAAAAATATAAGGAAGGTATATTAGATGGAGATGTAAAAAATAATAGTGGGAAAAACAATAAAACAAGTATAGAAGGGGACAAAGCAATAAAGGAAAGGAAAGAACCATCCAATATTTCTCTCTGAAAGGCTTGAAGATGCTGTGAGTTTTGATTTTGGTTTGAGGGGGGTTCTTTGTAGGGGTCATTTTTAGTTTTAGAAGTTTCTCATATGTGTACACTGTGTGGTGATCATCCCAGTCCCCCCTGTTTTCCCCTCCCACTTTTGCTGATCTCCTTCTTCTCAACGTGTCTTTACGTGTATGCAAGTCTGTATATGATTGCAATGCCATGCTGTATCCAGCAGACTGTCTTGCTACTGTGGCGCCTCCTCCCATCATCAGGGGCTGCTGCCCTTTAACTGCTCCCACCGAGCCTGAGAACTTCCCATGCAGATACTGTTCTGAACCAGGCTATGAGACAAGGTGACAATTACACAAGGAGGGTGTCTGCAGAGTGTCTCTGGGGCTCAGGCAGTCTGCACTTTCAGGAGGAGGCAGGGCACTGATTGATGCTGCGTGCTCCGGCCATGCTGATCTCAGGCCTATTTATACCCCTCCACTGGCTCCACCTTGCACTCATACACAACTGGCCTCTTTCCTCTCCCCGAATGGCTAGGCCTAAGTTCCCCAAACTGTTCTTGGATTCCATTTGTAGTATGGTCAGTACTCATGTGCTCACAAGTCAGCTCCCAAATCACAGCCAGTTTTCTGGACCCAAAATGATTTTCCAAATGGAAAGAGGGAGCACTTTGGGGCTTGGAGATATTTGATATTTGAAGGCAGAGGCATCTGTGCCCCCCCCCCAAATGGCTGGGGTAGGGGGTTGGTTTTCCCAGTGTCTGTTTCTTGTGTGAGTCACTAATGTCTTGTCTTAAACTGTGCTTTTGCAGAATGCCAAACTACTCCCATGATGCTCATGAAGGTACACTGTTGCTTTAGCTCAAAGCCTCACTGGAGGCTCCTTGCTGGCATTTTGCCTAGCACCTTTTGCCGGGTTTTCTGTTTCTTTTATAAATTTAAAATTCAACATTTCTGGATCTCACTGGGTCTCTGCTGTTTCTGTTGCTCTCTGATGCCTTTCTACACAGCCCATCTCTCCCTATGATTGTGGACCTGATGTCTTCCTTCAGGATGATGCAGATTCAGGAAGGTTCTGGGTTTCTCTAACTAACTACCTTCCCTCTCCTCTTACCCTTATTGTATGCCACTTAGCTTAATTTGATCATTCTTTTTTATAATCTGAACATCTATATAAAGAAATTAACCTACAATTTTTAATGTAATGTCATTTTTTTATTTTAAGGATTTCTGATCTCATATTAGCTTTGATTGTCTACTTTTAATTCTTTTAAGTTTATATAATATTAATATTATTTTCTATAACTTTCAAATTTTAACCAATGAAGGGATTTGTATATAAACATGTTAAATTCCAGTTAAAATATCTTTATTATTATCTGACTATTCAAATAGTCTCTTTTTAGGTCAATTTTGATAAATTATGTTTTTTTCTCAGAATTTATGTAGTTTAACTACATTTTAAAACATATTGGTATAATAAAGCATGACATTATATTCACTATTTCCACATCATCTATACTAATTTACCTTTTTCCATTATTATATTGTAACTGGGTTTTTTATCTAATTCCTTTTTGATTAATCTTGCTAGTGATTAGGGAAATAACACTCTTCACAATATCCATAAATAATATAAAATATCTTGGAATAACTCTAACCAAGCAAGTGAAAGACCTATATGATAAGAACTTCAAGTCTTTGAAGAAAGAAATTGGAGAAGATATCAGAAGATGGAAAGATCTCCCATGCTCATTAATCCGTGGGATTGACATAGTAAAAATGGACATCTTACAAAAAACAATCTACAGATTCAATGTAATCCCCATCAAAATTCCAATTCTTTACAGACCTTGAAACAACAATATTCAACTTCATATGGAAAAAAAAAAAAAACCCTCAGGATCGCTAGACCATTCTATACAATAAGGAATCTCCAGAGGTATCACCATCCCTGATTTCAAACTCTACTGCAGAGCTATAGTAACAAAAACATCATGGTATTGTCATAAAAACAGATAGGTGGACAATGGAATTGAATCAGAAACCCAGATATAAATCCACACACCTATGGACACCTGATTTTTGGCAAAGAAGCCATAATTACACAATGGGAAAAAGAAAACATCTCCAGAAAATGGTGCTGCCATAATTGGATGTCAGAATGTAGAAGAATGCAAATAGATCCATATCCGTCACCATGCACAAAACTTAAGTCCAAGTGGATCAAAGATCTCAACATAAATCCAGATACACTGAATCTGGTAAAAAAGAAAACAGAAAACACCTTGAATGCATTGGCACAGCAGACAACATCCTGAATAGAACACCAGTAGCACAGACACTGAGATAGACAATTAATTAATAGGACCCTATGAAACTGTAAAGCTTCTATAAGGTAAAGGACACTGTCACTAGAGCAAAACAACAGCCTATAGAATGGAAAAAGATCTTCACCAGCCCCACATCCAACAGAGGCCTGATCTCAAAATATGTAAAGAACTCAAAAAACTAGACATCAAAATAAAAAAACCAAAAATCCAATTAAAACTGGAATTATTCCACAACATCATATACACTTACAAGTGGATATTAGCTGTAAAGTAAAGGAAAACCACACTACAGTCCACAGAACCAGAGAGGCTACGTAACAAGGAGGGCTGAGGGCGGATGCATGGATCTCCCTGGGAAGGGGAGAGAGAGGAGATACTGTGGGTGGCCTGGGAGAAGGTGGGGGTAGGGAAATAAGGGATTGTGTTGGGGCGGTAAATAGAGGGTAAGAGAACTGAAAAGGATGACTAGAAAGGGGGCCGTTTCAGGGAAAGGTAGGAACCTGGTACAAGGGAAACTCTCAGGAAATCTCTAAGGGTGACCCTAGCTAAGACTCCCAGCAACAGTGAGTAAGTAGCCTGAAGTGGCCATCTTCTGTGACCAGGCAAGATTTCCAATGGAGGTACTGGGATACCAATCAGCCACACAACCTTTGACCTACAGTCTCTACTGCCAATGGGATGTGCTGGGGTAAAGGTGGTGCAAAGATTTCAGGAGTGGCCAACCAATAACTGGTCCAGCCTGAGCCCCATGCCATGAGGGTGAGCCTACCCCGACACTGTCTGGAGTGCTAGGACCCAGAGGTTGGATGGCCCAGAGACCTGGGATAGAACCAAATTGTAGGAAAAGAAAAACCACACAATTGTAGGGAAAATTGTCAATGTAATGATGATTCCTAAGGATATTTTGTTATACTCATAGATTGGTAACTATCCCAATTATCATCAGAGCGCCTTCACCCAGCAACTGATACAGAGACCCACAGTCAAACATTAGGTGGAGCTTGATGGATCCTGCTGAAGAGAAGGAATAAGGATTGTATGAGCCAGAAGGGTCAAGGATATCACAAGAAAACCCATAGAAACAACTAACCTGGGCTCATAGGAGCTCAGAGCCTGAACTGACAACCAGGGAGCCTGTATGGGACCAACCCAGGCCCGCTACATGAATGCAACAGTTGTGTAGCTTAGTATACTTTGGGACTCCTAACAGTGGGAAGAGGGGCTGTCCCTAATGCTTGGCTGGCTTTTAGGAACCTATTTCTCATACTGGTTGCTTTGCTCAGCCTTAAAGCGGGGGGGGGGGGGGGGGGGGGGGGGGGGGGGTGCTTAGTCTTACTTCAACTTAATATGCCATGCTTTGTTGATACCCATGGGAGGCCTGCCCCTTTGTTAACAGAAACTGAGGAAAGTGGATTGGAGGATAGGGGCAGAGGGAAGGTGAGGGAATGGAATAAGAGGAGAGAAAGGAGGGGATGTAAAATAAATAAATAAAATTAATTTAAAAATATGATCTATATTGCACCAATGAGGCAGAATATACAATCTATATGATTTTAGTGATCTGCATATGAATGAAAACATTCTAGTATTTGCCTTTAAATTATGACTGTTTAATAAAAATAACATTAAAAAATTTTAAAAATTAAAAAAAGGAAGAACAATACTGCTGATACATCAGGAGAATCCCAGAGCTGTTAGCCCTACTTTCATGTAATTTGTTTTAATGTTGCAAAGTCGAACAATTATTAGCATTGTTTTGGATCGCCTAGACTCATTTAGATGTGCCTTTGCACTACTTACAGTTTCCATGTTTCCATCTGGGATCATTTTCCTTTGACCTAAAGAACTTTGCTACCATTTCCCTTCGTGAAAGCCCACAGACCCAAATAATCTTAACTTTGGTTTCTTTGAGATGTATTTACTTCACCTCCACTTCTAAGGAAGATTTCCAGGGTATGTGGTTCTTGGTTGGTTACTATCTTCTTGGACATGTTTAAATTATTGTTGCATCATGGTCTGTCTTGTATAATTTCTGCTAGAAAGTCATATCTAAGTGTTCTTCCTACACCGTGGAAGGCAGAGTGCTACTTCCTTTGGTGCTTTCCAGATTTTTCTCTTCCTTTTTGACTTTTAACAGTTTTGCTATATAAACCAGATGGACTTCCCTTTGGTTTAACTTTTGGTTTCATTGTGTATCTTTGTGTCTTTCATATTTAGAAAATCCTGGCCACTGATCTCCTCAGATGTCAATTCTACTATTCTGCTCCGTTTTCTCCTCTTAGCTTCTGGAATTTAACTGGGCACCTGTATTAATTCTGTTTCAGATAACTTGCACACATTTCCGTAGTTCCCGTTCTTTACCTTTCCATGTTTTAGTTCACTTCTGTTGCCTTCATCTGTGTCCACTCTGATATTTTAACATGATATAATGTTTCTCTTCATTCTTTGATAACTTTATGAATACAGTGTATTTTCATCGGATTCATTCCACAGCTCCTCTCCTTAACTCAGATCCACTTCTGCTCCTCCCCCCAGGCTGCAGTTTGTTTGGGTTTTGTTTGTTTGTTTGTTTAAGACAGGTTCTCACTGTGTAGTCCTGGCTGTCTTGAAACTCACTATGTATGTAAATCAGGCTAGCCTCAAACTCATGAAGAGGAGATCCATCTGCTCCTGAGTTCTGGGATGAAAGGTGTGCACCACTACATCCGGTCCTCCAATCTGCTTTTAAATCCATCTTTTCTTAGTTCTGAAATCCATGTGTGACTTAATTTGAGAAGTGCCAGTTTTCTTTAACTCTTCAATTATTGAGGCAAATGTATACACTATAAAGCACACATGTCTATAAAGGGTACATGCTATGGTTCAAATAGAGGTTGTTTTTTTGTTTGTTTGTTTGTTTGTTTTCCTGCCACAACATTGGTTGTCCCCAATGGATGATGATGGAACCTTTAAGAGGTATTGGAGGATCAGCCCTCAAGAGGAGATGAATTCTTTTCTCATGTAAGTGGGTTCCATCTTGGGTCAAGATTAGTTACCTCCAGGGTAGGTGGGCCCACTCCTTTCTCCTCCTCCTCCTCCTCCTCCTGCTCCTCCTCCTCCTCCTGCTCCTCCTCCTCCTCCTGCTCCTCCTCCTCTATACATATATATATATATATATATATATATATATATATATATATATATATATATATATATCTGTGTCTCTCTGTCTCTGTCTGTCTCTCTGTCTCTTTTCTCTCTGTCTCTCTGTCTCTCTCTGTCTCTCTGTCTCTTTTCTCTCTCTCTCTCTGTCTCTCTCTGTCTCTCTGTCTCTCTGTCTCTCTGTCTCTCTCTCTCTCTCTCTCTCTCTCTCTCTCTCTCTCTCTCTATATATATATATATATATATGTCTCCTGCTGGCATCTGCTTCTTTTCTACTTTCTACCACAAGACCCTCACCAGAAACTAACTAAATGTAACCACTTGATCTACAAGCCAGAATAAACCTTTTCTTTATAAATTACGAAGCCTTGAGTGTCCTGCTATGAGTGGGCTAAGACAGTATGGTTTTATCAGTTTGGTAACAAGACTCTAATTAAGATATAGAATATGTTTATTCAATATCTTTCTTTCTGCCTTTCTGCAGCTAAGAAACCTAGGTAGATGTATTAAAAGTTGATAAAAAAATTATAAAATGCAGTCTGAAGATCCTTATAATGTAATCATAGACAGAGGAGAAACATCACAAAGCTACAAATTATAAAATGGGAATGTGGACAGTGGGCTTTACTAAGGGCATAATGACCATACCATATATTAAACAAGTATTAGTTTCAAAACCATGAATTGGCCCTGGAGATGCAGACAGAACTATAGTCCCAGCTACACAGAAAGTTGAGGCAGGAGAATCATAAAGCAAAGGTCTGTCTTAGCAAAACCATGTGTCAAATTAAAATATTTCAATAGAACTCAGTGTTCAAATGTCACCCAGCATTTACAAAACCCTAGGTTCAATCTGTGGTTAGTGGGTGGGCGGGGACAGTAGGGATTACCTATAGACAGGTATTTATATATGTAATAAACCATATATATGGGATAAAATGTGGCAGACATAATTGCATTTCACTTCTAAGACCAGATTATAAAAAGATACTTATTGGTGAAATTATTAAGGCAACTCCACATAGTTAAAAGGGAGGATTATTTTGTGGGGTAACTCACAAATGAAGGGATAGGTAACAGGGTCTGGGAAAGGTGTGGCGCAGTCTGGCGGTGTTCTCTAGAGAACTGTGCTCAGTCTACCTCCAGCGTCCAGGGTCCAGGAACAAAAAGAGCCAGCACATCTGGATCTCGGGTCTTCAGGGTCCTCTCTCAGCCCTGCCTTGTAGGCGTGACAGTTACCGAAGCCTCAGTGGGGGTTGGAACTTCCAGATCAAAGCTGGAATGGCTGCCCACTACAGATACTAGCTTTCCTCACTGACACACCATCTCTCAATCTTAGATCACTTACTCTAAGACAAATCAGCTTCTAAGAGAGAGGTCCCGGTAAAGAGGAGTAGAGGCCCCAAAAAACAGCCAACAAGCCCTCACATGAGGCTGGATGCTATAGCCCCACCTCAGCTGTGTGATGACTATGACACCAACTCACAGTTTGCATGAAACCTCCTGAGAGATCCTGTACCACAACTACTAGCTAAGCAAGCATTTTTATGTCTCTGTCTGTCTCCTCATCTCCAAAATAACTATAACTGTAGTTATAATAATAATAATAGATAGCATTATATGTTATATATATTAATATATAATATACATATTATATATTGTATATACAATAATAGTATTGTACTGGAATACTCTGAATAAATTTTAATTGCTACATTTCAGAGCCTTAAAACCATGCTTACCTCAGAGCAATCATTTAATAAATTATTGCTACCATTGGCATCAGTTCTATTGAACAACAGAATGGCACACAAGATAAAGGACTCCATGCTGACTGGGTACCAGCTGCCCAACACTGGATGAAGACATCACCTAAATTTCACCTAAAAGATAAAAACAAACAAACAAAGAAACATTGTGTGGTACCATTGACACTGTCCTTTCCTGATGCTGAAAATGAATCTCTAAATTTCTGGATTCACCAAAGTTATTTATCTGCTTGCATTCACTCCACAGGCAGTATCTGTACACCACTCCTACATCAGACACCAGGTGGGACAGCACTTACAAGAGCTAAGCACTGATTTCTCCTAAGTCACTCAACTTAATGACCTCTAGGCCAAGCAGAGCACAGATCTGAACCTCAGCTCTGAATCTGGCCTAACTCTATGAATTAGCAAACTAACCCCAATCCAGCTCCAACCAGTGGCAAACCACACTTAGCCTTAAAATTCACCTTGACTCTGAGCAAAAGTCAAGAGTTTTCTTGGATTCTAAACTTAGTCTAAAACCAACACTGGTTCACAAGTCCTAAGAACTGTGAACCAAACATAAACCTGAACTTAACTATGCAAATCCCCAAGACCAGTGGTTCTCAACCTCCCTAATTCTGTGACCCTTTATTACAGATCTTCATGCTGCTATTATGTCCCCCAACCATAAAATTATTTTCATTGCTACTTCCTAACTGTAATTCTGATACTGTTATGAATCACAACGTAAATGTCTGATATGCAGGCTATCTGATGAAAGGGTCATTCAACCCCCAAAGGGGTCACAACCCACAGGTTAAGAACCACTGCCCAAGACAGATGGCTCTAGGCACCATCCTAACACCGGGCTCTGATCACAGTCATAGTGCTGAGAAGTCCTATGCTTGCAGCTCGACTCAGCAAAGGATGAGTGCTTCCATGGGTTAGTGATGACTGCCATGAATGAAGGATGACAAGCATCGGAATCTCTGGCACATATGTGTCAAGCCTCTTCTTAGCTATACCTCTAACCATAAACCCAGGTTGCAACCCTAGTTCATATAGCAATTAACATTCAAAATTCTATTCTGGAATTTTAAGGACCACACCAACCCAGTCACTTCAAAGGTGAATTTGAATTGATTCTAAACTTTACTTTAGTGGAACCACATGAGACTGGAGGTATTTGATCAGATTCTATCCATAGATATGTTACTTTCATATGGTCCAACCTAATGATTCATGCTTCCCAGACCTCACTCCCTGGATGAGATGGTACAGGAAAATTCAACTGAGGGGATTTTAGCCAGACTGAAGTGAGAGATTTCTTTATTGCTAACACTCTCCTTGATGTGGTAAAAGTTGTGGAGGCAAAGCCAGAACCCAAGAAAGCAACATCTGGATGGAACAGGAGGGATCATTTATTTCTGTGGTCTTATGATAAGTTAGCAAATGAGTCCAAAAAAAGACTCTTCTTTCTCAGCCCTCACACCCTCTTCCATCCCCCCTCCTCACTCCAGCAGTCTGTCCCAATACACCTCTTCAGAGCCTGGTTCTAGATCTCTAGGGACTTGAAGAAGTCATGTTACATTGTCTGGAATTCCCCAGAACTCTATCTGGTCCTCATCATGTCTTCATTTTGTAGCCAGCTTCTGGCTATTTCAGGATGCACTTGTAAGAGGGAGCTCTTAATATGAGAGAATAGATCCTCTGGGAGAAGATTCAGCTCAGTAGAGAAAAGCCCCAAATCTGAAGTCATCATAGACTGGAAATAACCAAAGTATCATCAGTCAGGAAATTCATATCATGGAATGTTATGCAACATTTGCAAAAGGGAGGGAGAATCATAGTACATTAAATAAAACACAAAATAGCCTACCTACTTCTAAAAAATGCATCATGGATCAATAAAGAGTGGTGTGTGTGTGTGTGTGTGTGTGTGTGTGTGTGTGTGTGTGTGTGTGTGTACGCGCACATGTGCGCGCACATTGGCTTACATGTATGAGAAGTACTTAGAAGGAGAAAGACCACCAGAAAAACAGTGGTCATTTCTGGTACAGCCATGTGAGACTTAAACAGTATCCAGAAAGCATTCTTGGGTATTTTATATAATATAAATATACTTATGTTCACTTCAAGTCATGGATATTTTTTTAATAACAGACTTATTCTTCATGTTAAGAGATGTCCTGTTTCAGCTCTGGAGAAGGCAACCCTGAGACAGAATTCCCATGCAGTTGTATATAAAATGTTTTCTCAGAAATGCCATTAGGAAGTAGAGAAATGAGATGGGAAGAAAAAGCAGAGGATAAATGTATGTTATTAGGTAGGCTAGCAATGTGGACAGCTGGCACAGAATCTTGCTGGGGAACCCTGGGAGCCACGGTAGAGCATAGTCCTCAAAGTTGTGCCACTTGAGGGCTAGGAAGGTACATCAAACTCCACGGGTGTTGGGCTGGCTCTAAGGACCATCATTCCTTGGCTCCTCCCACCTGTCACATAGTTAGGCTAGGTGTTGGGCAGAGAAAACATTTAAACAAAGAAATGAAAGGTCAGATGTTGTTTTGAATGAGAAATGTCCCTCAAAGGCCACTTGGTGGTTATGGTGGTTTGGGGAAGTTATAGAACCTTCAGTAGGTGCATCCTTGCTGGGGAAGTATGTCATTGGGGGCAAGGTTTGAGGGTTTATAATTTTACCTCACTTCCTGTCTCCCTCTCTTCACTTCCTGTAAGCAGATGAAATATGATTTCTCTGCTTCCTATGTGCACATGAAATGTGATCTCTCTGCTTCCTGTGTGCACATGAAATGGGATCTGCTTCCTGCTCCTACTGCTGTGCCTTTCCCACCATGATATTCTCTATCCTTCTGGAACTGTAAACTGAAATAAATACTTTTTCCCTCTTGAGTTGCTTTTGGTGATATAGTATTATATCACAGCTACAGAAAAATCATTAATAAGGTAGCAATTGTAAACTGGGCTAGCATGCCCTTAAGAGGGTCAGCCATGTTTGTAGCCACATGCACAGAGCTGTCTGTACCCCACCACAATCGTTCCAGGAGCACTTTAGCAGTCACTGTGGCTTTCTGGATATGTGTGGGCATAGCTTCTCAGAGGAAAAACTCCTTCCATACAGTCCCCACACTCCATATGCTTGGAGCCTCTTTCTTCCCTCCCCACCCCAACCTCCCCAGGAAAGCCAGACACCCAACCCTCCTGCCTCTCCAAGAAGCCTCAGAGTCTCACCAACACACAGAAAAGGAACAAGGACACAGACAGCATAGTAATCTTCAAGCACTGGCTGAGTTGGTGACAAAGGTCAGCTGATCCAGATACTGAAACTTAAATTTGTTTTTAACAGTTGCTATTTATCCAACTTTGTACTTGAAGTTGGAGGGGCTAGAAAAAGAAAAGAAAAGCCCTCATCTCTCTTCAAGCCACAATGTGTCCTCATGAGTCACCAACGCTACAAGTATTCAGACAGGAAGTCAGTCTCTTGGGTCCTTGAGAGACTGTAACCAGGAAGGTAGGGGTGGGGTCTCAAGGAAGACAGTGATAAATTAAAGGGGAGAGTCCATGACCCCATAACCTTGAATAGGAGGAAAATGCCCCCAGTGTCCTCCCATGCCCAGCAAACTAATCCGAGAGCAGGGAGTCTGCTTCTATTGACCAGCCTCACTCTGATTTAAATTTCAAACAGCCCAGGGTTTCATTCTTTCCTGCCACCCCTGAAAGCTAACCATTATGGATTTTGCAGGCGCAGCCCTCAGCTCACACACTCCATTTGCACAATCTTTGCATAAGGAAAAAGGCAGTCGATGCAAACTGAATTAATTGTAATTGACCATAATATGCTTACAGAAATGCCAAGGAGTTTTCATTAGTAGATAAGCCCCAAAGTATCTGCCTGGTGATTTACATCTGTGTGAACACGCTGCACAGCTATAGTTAATTACCAGACCTGCCGCAGAAGGTGCTGCAGCATCAGACCCTGGCAGGGGGCCTTCTTCAGGCCACTGACACCTCCAGGGATGGACACATCTTGACTGGCTTCCTTTGAAGAGCTTTGAAGTCACTGCTGAGAAGAGACTGAGCCAAGCCATCCCTGCTGGGCTGGGGCTTGGCTCTGCTCACTTGCCCCGGCCCAGCCCCTGTGCCTTTCTCCTTCCCTCCCACTCCCAAAGCCCCAGTCCATCTCCACTGAGTCACCCTTGCTAAGGCTGGCATTGAACTTGTGCCTCAGTTCAGATACAGACCTTCATTCATGTATTCCTTTTATTTAGTAACTATTTAAGTGCCTCCTGGGTGACAGCTGTGCTGTGGGGACCTGTCATATGTGATTACAGTCTAGAGCTGAACCAGAAGAATGGAGACTGGGATTGAGCCCATGGGGTCAAAGGATGGGAATGAGATAGGAATAGAAAGCATAGAGGAAGGAGAAAGGTGGACAGGCGTTACTAGGGAGTGTAAATGGAGAGCACTTATCAGAGGATATGGTAACAAAAGCATGAGGTGGCATCATCCAAATGAGTTGTTGAGTGAAGGAACAACGTTCCAGGCAGAAGATATAGGCCTGCAAGGTCCCTGAGGAAGGAAAGCAGCTGCCTTACGTCAGGGCTAAATGGAGTCTTAGGATCATCCAAGTAAAACTAAGAAGGGAGAAAGGTGAAGCAAGAGAGAGGATCCAGGGCTTCCCTGGTGAAGTCTTAGGTTTAATTCAAAGAGATCTGGAAGCTATTTTAGAAAAATAATGATAATAATAAATGGGAGGGCAGACTCAAGTATTAAAGAAAAAATTTTCTGCTCATTAGGAGTAGCAGGAGAATGGGTTCTTGCAGGGCAAAAGCAAAAATACAGAGAGCAGTTAGGGAAAGACAAGGAGAGCCATTCACACAAGGGACGGTGGCATCAGATATTAAGTTGGGATGGAGACAAGTGGGGAGGGACATGGCCTGTCCCTCTGCTCAATATCTCCAATTTTTAGAGGATAACCTTGATATCAGGAGCCTTTGTCCACATTGTTTTACCCCAGGAGAATCCAGTACCCTGGAGGCTGCCAGTGAACTCTAGAAGAAAACTATAGACATGAAAACATGGGAGCCATGTGCATGACTTTTAATATTCCAGGACACTCTGAAACTGCAAAACAGATGAGATTAACCTCGGCAGTCAATTCTATTTGTTCAGGATAGCCAAAATAGTGTACTGTCGAGGTATAATCAATATAAAATAGTAAGACACTTAACCTTTTCCCATGCTAACTCTTCAACATTCAGAGCCTATACTGTGGAATGTCTCAGTTAATAACTACGTTTCAAGTGTACAGAGGTCACAGATGACTACTGGCATCCCCATGGTGTGGTATGGCTCTGAATCTACTCACCTGAATGATTTCACCATACACTGTTCACCTTCAAAAAGTGCACTTCTTTATCAAAATGTCTGATGCCCATTTGTGACCATATTCACAAGTCACAGGATCCAACAAACATTGGGTCTTGTGATTACCAAGACTCATAAACAAAAGACTACACAATCATGTGGCCAGTTCATATGTGGGCTGATTAATGCCTAGTCTCATGGGTAGGCGCTTCATACCCAGGCTTAAAAACCCTGCAGACACATGCAATTCCATTTGTGAGCCTAGTTCCATGTCTGCCCATTGGAAGAGATATGGGGCTTTGTCACAAGGCCAACCTCTCAATAATCATTTGTCAGTAAGCAAACTGAGAATGTACCTAAGTCCTAACAAAAATAACCATCAGGCTAGATGCATAAGGGCTGATCCAGAGATCTACCGTAAAGAAAGTCTCAGTCATGAGGGACATGCTTCTTGGCACACACTGTGGTGTTACAATGGTTATGATAATCAAGTAGGCTGGGGAGGCAGCTAAGCAGCTAGGAGAACTTGCTGCTTTTCCAAATGATCCAAGTTCTAATTCCAGCACCCACCCATAGGAGGCAGCTCACAACTGCCTGTAACTCCAGCTCTCGGAAATGTGACACCCTCAACTGGCCTCTACAGGCACTCTTACACTTGCAGCATACGTGCACACATAGACACATCTATACATAAATGAAAATTAGAAGGAATCTTTAACATAGCTACTGGTGAGTCTATGTTTATAATCTTAGTTTTCATAACTTCCTGTAAGTTGGACTACAGCTATTCAATCACTCCCACAGTAGTTGCCATGACCCCCCACCCTAGCAGGTGGTAAGCAACTGGGCTGTGGGTGTCTTGTATCAGAGATGAGATACTAATGTTAAGTTGTTTATAAGGTAACATTTTTTATTAAGTACTGGGTCTCTCCTCCTTTAGGTGTTTAAGCTGAAGCTGAGATCAAAGTTGGTCTGTCTGATCGCTGGTATGCTCACACTGGTTTGTTAAAGCTAATTCTTAAATTATCAAGAATCCTGTAGAACAGTTATTAAACACAATTATTAAAAGTGAAATCAGCTAAGCAGTGGTGGTGCATGCCTTTGATCCCAGCACTCGGGAGGCAGAGGCAGGTGAATCTTTGTGAGTTCAAGGCCAGCCTAGGCTACCAAGTCAGTTCCAGGAAAGGCACAAAACTACATAGAGAAACCCTGTCTCGGGGGGAAAAAAAAAGTGAAATCATATAAGCTTGCAATGAAAAACTTCTGTGTAGGAACTACAGAAATGACTCAGAGGTTAAGAGCACTGGCTGTTCTTCTAGAGGACCCAGGTACAATTCCCAGCACCCACATGGCAGCTTACAACCATCTGTAACTCCAGTTCCAGGTGATCTGACACCCTCACACCAATGCACATAAATGAAAAAAAAAATTAAACTGTTTTTTATAAAAAGGTGATGAATACTTAAAAGCCAGGGCCTGCTCATCACTTTGTTAAGTCATTCATCCTATGCTTTTCAGACTTAGCATCCATTTATCTGTTCCAAAGGCACAGTATATAGAGATGTGCTGCCTGGAATCTCGCTTACAACTCCTGGTTCAAGGAGAGTAAACTAATAACTCTTGGCCATGACCAGAGTACTCACAGCAAGAAAAAAAATGTGGGACAATTCAGATCTTGGTGATTTTAAGACCTTCTCTACATCTATCCTTTCAAGGAGTTGAGTCAGAAACACCTCCTTCACTCCATGTTGTCTCAAAGCCGCAATTCTTTAGCTCCATCAACCAGAAGGGCAAAGTTGGCCATTCCTTGAAGCTGCAAACTGATAAGAAAACAATAATAAGTACCCAACATGGTTGGGGAGATAGCTCACTCAATAAATGCTTGGTACACAAGCATGAGGACCAGAGTTCAGTCTAAAAACCCAGTACATAGAAACTGACATCCACTAGCATGTGCTTGTAAACCCATCACCAAGAAGATGGAGACATGAAGGTGGGTGGGAAGACTGGCCAGCCAGTCTAGCCTAATCAGTAAACACTAAGCCAATGAGAGTCCCTGACCCCACCCTCAAAAAAAGGTAGATGGCTCCTGAGGAATGATATCCAAAGTTTTCCTCTGAACTATATACACATGTACACACATGTGTGTGCACACCCACACACATATATACACCTATGCACACACACAAATAAGTAAATAAATAAATAAATGCCAAACACTTCATAATCACATTTTTCCATATTGACAAAAGTTCAGAGACAGACAAGGAAGGAAGATTTTAGAAAGAAGAAAAAAACTTAACCTTTCTTCTCTTGTTCTTCTATCAGCCAGCATGTACTACATGCTTCTTGCAACTACAGTTAGATGCATTTTATAGCTGGATCTAATGAAGCAAACACTACGCTGAATGAGTTCTAAAATTCTTAGCACTCTAGTGATAATGTATTTGCTGAGTCTCCTATGCCCAAGGGCTATCCATCAGAATCCCTCTGCAGGACACATGGGTTGGGGAACTCTAGGCCTCTTTAATGTGGAAATACGGAAACAACTCCATTTCCCCACTATTCCTATGCACACACATACCTTAGTGCATAGGATAGGTTACCCACACCACTAAATGTTTACAAGTTCACATATACACACAAAGTATAACCGTATAAGCATGCACTCACATGGGGACATGTGTATATACCCCCAGAAAATTATCCATAGATCCACAAGCATTAGTGTGCAATTCCATGCACACACACTGCCCTTGAGCTGAGATATAAATGGTCCCATCCTTCAACCAACTTCTAAACAAGAAATCCAAAAGACATTTCCAGAATCTCTATCTTGCTCTCCATTTCCAACTTGTCTTTGGGTACAGCTGATCCTATTACTTAATAATCTTTGATAGTCTAATTTTTTTCTTAATCTCCAATGCCATGGTCTATGATATTTCATTTGTACTGAAATGTGATTTTATTTGTATGTTAATAAATAAAGTTGCCTGGGGGTCAGAGCTAATAGTAAGCCATAGCAGAAGCCAGGCGGTGGTATCACACACCTTTAATCCGGATCACATGACAGACAGATCTCTGTGTATTCAAGGATACAGCCAGCATGGAGACACACACCTTTAATCTCAATACCAACCATAGAGACCTAGAGGCAGTGGTAAGGAGGTCATGTGGTTGGGTTTACAACCAATAAGAAGGCAGAACAGAAAGTCAATAAAAAGACAGACACACAGGAAGTAGGCCTCTTTCTGAGGGGAAGTGGCAGGATGGCAGCGGCAGGAAGGGTAAGAAGGTGGTTTTAAGTCTCAGCTCTTAGCTACTGCTCTGACCTCTTGGGCTTTTAACTCTGCATTTGGCTCTGTGTTTCTTATTTAATAAGACTGTTACATCTACATTTGGCACCCACATGGCAAGGAATATGGTGGTATTGTTCCCCAAAATATTGTGCACCCTAATAAACTTATCTGGGGTCAGAGAACAGAACAGCCACTAAATATAGAGGCCAGAAAATAGTGGCACACATGCCTTTAATCCTAGCATTCCAGGGGCAGAGATCCACCTGGATCTCTGTGACTTCAAGGCCACACTGGAAACAGCCAGGCATGGTAACTCATGCCTTTAATCCCAGGAACTGATGGCAGGAGGCAGAAAGGTATTTAAGGTGTGAGGATGAGGACTTAGATGCTGGTTAAACTTTCAGGCTTTTGAGCAGCAGTTCAGCTGAGATCCATTTGGATGAGGACTCAGAGGCTTCCAGTCTGAGAAAACAGGATCAGCTGAGGTATTGGCAAGGTGAGGTGGCTGTGGCTTGTTCTGCTTCTCTGATCTTCCAGCATTCACCCTAATGCCTAGCTTCAGGTTTGTTTTTATTACTAAGACCTGTTAAGATTCCTACTACAATGGTCTCAACCCAGTGCACCATCTTTTCTTTCCTAAATAACTGAATCTTCAGGTAGTACCAATAGGCATGAGAGAGCAGGAATAAGAAGAGCTATTGCTGGGAAAGACCAAGACAAAGGTTCAGAACTACAGCAACAAAGGTCAACAAAAGAAGAGACTAGGAAGACTGATATGAAAGACAGGAAGCACAAAGCACAGAGGAGAGTTTTAAGTACAAAACAAAGGAATAAAGTGTTCCTAAAAAGCCCCACAAACAAAAGTGAAGGGAGGTAGTTGAACACTGGCTGTAGACTGTGCCAGAAGCAGACCGTGTTGACAGTGACGAGAGTGGATTAACCCTTTGAGAATATAGGGAGGGGTGGTAAGTGGAGAGATGAGTGAAAGCGACTTTCTAAACAGGTGGCTTCACAATGCCATTGTCATGAAGAGAACGAGGAAGAAAGGAGAACAGGGACAAGGCTGAAAGGGACTGGGTGGCCCTTGTTTGATATCTCTTTCCTTTACAGTGGACATCTTTCCATCAGAAAACATCAGCAATGAGATTCAAACCAATCAGATCCCCCCCAATTCCCTGGCCATAGCTACTAGTCAAAGAATAAAATGTGTGACTCAAGTTGAGCCCATTAGAATACTGCCAGAGATGTTGTGTCTATTGAAACCAGAGTCACTGACCTCTTTCCTTTTTGATCCTGGGTACAGGCCTTTATCGTGGCCCTGTCTGACAGATACATTTCCATTAAATGGGAAAACCAAAAAACAAGGAAAGTGTAGCATAAAGAGCAGAGATGAAGGCAAGATGGTGGTCACATCTAAGCATCCAGTTGTCCTCCTGGCCAGATCTACTTCTACCTCTTCCACAATTGGTTTGTGTAATGCAATACATCTCCTTTTTTCACTCAATTAATCTGAGTGTCTATCCCTGACAACCAAAAATTCCCAGTGTAGAAATGAGGGGCATTATAGGTGACTGTAGTGATGCAGGAAACTCTATCCAGTTTTTTTCAGATGAGTAAATTATAGGCTTAAAGGTGCCACCATACAATTGGAATACTAAAAGACGAAATATTATGGCTGGAAAGAAGACTTTGAAGCAACATATATGGTGTAACTGGTCGGGGCACACAGAATATTCAGTTGGAGAAAAGCAGGACTGCAGACATAATCTGTGGGACCCAATGCAAAATAAAAATGTGGAGTCTTTTTTTGGAAGTTACTCAGAATTTTTAAATAGTGACAAGAGAGCATTAAACCAACCATGCATGGTGGTACCCATAGAAACACCACTTTAGCAGGGCTGAAGAGTGAAATCTTGTCTGAGAAGGTATAGGGAGAGGGAAATGAGGGCAGGAGATACCTCCCTCCAAACGAGGGCCACATATCCTCTGAGAAGTGAGGTCAAGGAGGAGAGACTGGAAGCGATAGAAACATTTGGGGTGACAGTAAAGCAATTCAGGTAGATCTCTGTTTCCCCTAAGGAGGAGTAGACATATCCACTGTGGAAAGTGGTTGGAATAAGGAAGGTAAACAGACACTGAAAGATGAGACACAGAGGTGACAGAGGAGGGGGCACTCAGGAAACCAATCAATTTGTAATAAACCCTTTTCTCTAAAACAATGTAAGCTCCCTGGAAGGACCAGTGCAGCAAGCAGTGGACTGAAGAGCCTTTGAGAACTGTGTGGAGTCTGATTATACACCGCACATGTCCCTTAGCTGCCTGCCTCCCTGTGCCACCATTGTTTGCTTATTTCTGAACTCCCTGGCTCTGATCTAAGATCAAGGCTTCACTAATAACTGTACTTAGCACTGAATAAGCTCTTAGTATTTCCCAAGGGCTTTACAAGCAATAATTAGTTAATAACCCAACACAGTCTATGAAAAAGTGCAAGAGTCTACAAGAACCAGGTACCTGTCCTGTTTGAGGTGTTAGGGAAAAGGTCCTAACACAAAACACTAGGGGCTCCATAACTTCTGGAATGATAGTTAATTATTATGGGGGGGTGGTCTTCACGCACAGGAGTATGGGTGAGTGTGTGAGTGGCAGGGGGGGATGTCATTTTGAGGTCTTCATAGGGACATCTGAACTGAAAGGAAGAAGGAACCACAACATTGTAGAATATGCTTAAGATATTGAGCTCAGGGTCTGGGGACATGGATCATTTGGTAAAGTGTCTGTCATCCAAGCATGAGAACATAAATTCAGATACCAGCACCCATGAAAAAAAACAAAACAAACATTGAGATCTTTGTAGAGCAAAGGGGAGAACTTATCGTTGTTTAATTTTCTGCATATAAACACAATATAACCAAGAGGGCATAGAATCTATCATCACTGTTGGATCTAATTTCCAAAGAAATTACTCATGAATGTGACTATTGCCTGTAGTCACCCATGCATACACTTTTTCTAATAATGTGTATGCATTAATTGTTTGAAATGTTCCACTCCAAAAGAAAAATCTGTGGGACCCTATTGACAACCTTACAGATGTCCCCTGCTTTGCATTTCTTGCCTTGGTGCAGGGATGCTTCTATTTAGCTTGCTATTAAGGTGATTGTCTGTCTTTGAGGCTGTCTGCTGCTGTCTATGTCAATCACTGTCTTCATGCTGATCTTTCACAGCCTTTTTCTGGTTTACTTTAGAATATGAAGATCCTGCAGGAGAATGAGAGGGGAGAGGGCAGAGTCCCACCCTCTGTCTACCACACCCCTCCTTCATGTGACTGAGCTCCAGCACTGAGATCTAAGGAATGAGACCATCTCTGAAGGCTGATATGTCTCCTTACACTAAGAGGTAGAAAGACCTGGAAAGAATTTTTGCTTCAAAATTGTAATCACGGAAATAAGATGGCGGACTCATTATAGGTCAATGACTGATGGGGACAGATGGGTTGAAACTGTAAAATACAGTCTTTTATCAATTGCACACTAGCACAACTCTGTGATAGTTTTTACCACCTTTCCTTGGTGGCATACTTTGGCCTCTTCATATTATAATGAACTAGTGATGTCATTTTGCAAAGAGTGTGAAGAAACTCTTTCGCTCTGGTGCAGTGTGGTAAAAATCGCTTCTTGTAGCTTCCTAGTCCCTTATTAGAGCTGCCATACATTTCAGGGATGTTGACAAACTTAAGAAATCTTTTTACCAAGTTTATTTTATATCTGAGCTGGGAGATTTCAGAACAGTCCAAAAGTTTCCTTGTGCAGCAAATAAGCTTAAACTGTGTTTGTGCTATTCATGTACTGGGGACTTCGGAAGGACTCATGCTAGTGAGCGGTTCTCACATCTACATGCCATTAGAGTGTACAACACCCATCTGAGCAGTTTCTAAGGTCCCGCCTTGTGGTCACTGATTTCTACACCCAGTTCATTACCTGTGGTGTCCTCCACAGTTAGTCTTCTCTGGCTCCTCCATCTCCCTTCATTTCACTATAGAGGATCTGTTTGAGTTCCCATTGTTGGGCCATTCTTTGAATTCCCTTCCCACCGCTCTATAACTAGTTTCGCTGACTTCTCCACATCATTTACTTTTGGATGCCTTTGCTCACTTTGTCAAGTTCCCTATACTAACATAAGCTTAATCTCAAAACACTAGATATAATTTCACAAGTTTCTATAAAAATATATTCTCTCTGCTCTCTTCTGTCTCTCCTAGAAGATGGGGACCACATCTGGTTTTGTTATACCCTGGTTGCCTCGTACATGGTCTGGCTCATAGTATGAGTTTGAGACGTATTCAGTGATCAGGTTTGGATGGCAAAGGGATAAAAGACTTTAAATTGAAGTTGTCTAATGACCTCCCTTTTCCTGAAAGGAAAAAGAAATACCAAGAAAATGAGGTTTACTTTCCCTTTGGTTTCATTTCATCTGAGTCAACTGCTCATTGGTGGATCACAAATCTATCCAGGCACTGTGAAAACATCTTCACCCTGAAGCATGCCTGTTGGACTTTGAAAAACCATGTGTGCCACTATAAATACCAAAGGAAATCAAAGTTTGAAGTCTGAGGTGAAAAGAATTATGGATGAAAGGAGTAATACTTCAGGAGAGGACACAGATGCAGCCTAGCTTTGGGAAGAAGTTGAGGTCGGACAGCTGTGTTTTCCCAAAAGATCAGATATCCTGTGCCCGCTCTTAACATGTTGGTGCAAGCTCCTCAGGCAGAACAGACCTTGAGGTGAGCCTGGGCCTCTCCCTGTGGTAAGAAGCCTGGCTTCTCATGAGTCTCCCACTTAGGTTGGCTCCATGTCTGCGATTTCAGCAGCACAGACATATCTCCTTGACTGTACTTGAGAGAGGATAAGAATCTGTCCAGCGTGGCTCTATGTGACTCTGCCTGGACACAGAGAGCCAGGGCTCCAACTCAAGCCAGCCCAGGGTCAAAAGCAAGTTTTTAGCCTTAGCAGATTAATATTGTTAACCAAGATTGTAGCAGTGGTCATGGAGAGATGAATGAATAAAGAAAATATTGTGTGCATGGGCACAAGAAGTTTTTATGCAGTCATAAAGGAGAACATAATTATTTGTCATTTGCAGGAAAAATGGATGGAACTGGAAGTCATCATGTTAAGTAAAATAAGCCAGACTCAGAAAGACAAATGCCACATGTTTTATTTTCCTCTTATAAGCAGAATCTAGATTTTAAGACATGGAAGTAGAAGGAGAATAATTTGGTGAGAGAAAGGGAACCATTGTGAAGGGAGAACAAGAGAGGTTGTTGGGAAATGAATTTCATAAAAGTACATGATATGCATGTTTTTAAAGGTCACAATAAATACTATAACTTTATACAGTGAATAGATGCTAAATTTAAAAACAAGTGTGATCCTATTACAAAAATTAATTAATTAGCTAGTTAATAAATAAATAATGCTCAGGAATCAACTCTCACTGTCTCCCACTGTCCAGACACTAGGATTAGGGTCTCAATGTGAATAATAGCTTTGAGAACTTTAAAGTCAGGTTTGGTGCTTGCACACCTGTAATCCCAGCATTTGAAAGGAGGAGGCAGGAGAATCAGGAGTTCAAGGCTGGCCCAGGCTCCATGAGACCCTGTCTCAAAACAAACAGGAAAGAACATTCAAGTCCATGGGTGCAAAATGACTGTAAAAACAAAGTGAGCTCATTAGTGCCCCACATCGAGGAACAAACAGATTTATTATTTCCAAAACTAGAACATAAAGGGGTCAAGCAGGAATTACTTTTCCATTTAAACCCTATCTCAGGATGATAAGTAATTGGTGAGAGGAAGCTATTCCTTAAAATGTGATTCAGACAATCACTAGGAAAGGACGGATGCTGTTGTCTTTATTGTGAATGAAAATCATCAGCATAGCTGCCAACCCTGATGGATGTCAGCTAGACTTCCTATTTAGAATACACACAATCCCCCAGCCACGTCCAACCTGCAGGCCACAAACCACATGCCTCCCTGACAACTGTGGAGGGGGCCTGACACATCTGTAGATGGCAACACCAGCTCACAATGTCAAAAGGCTGGATACCTGGAACCCATGAAGTAGTCTTACAAATAAATAAGTAATAAACAAAATAAAATAAATGAAACAGCCCAAACCTGAATTTGGTCAAAATCTAAACCTAGTTACTAATCTGTTTTGTTAGAACTGTCAAGTGCAAAGGGCATGTCAAACCAAAGAGGCTGCCACCAAGATGTAGACAGGTTGGGGTGGAGAGATGGCTCAGTGGTTAAGAACACTGGCTGCTCTTCCAGAGCACCTGGGTTCAATTCCCAGCACCCACATGACAGCTCACAACTGTCTGTAACTCCTGTTTGTTGGGGATTTAGCTCAGTGGTAGAGTGCTCGTCTAGCAAGTGCAAGGCCCTGGGTTCTGTCCTCAGCTCCAAAAAGGAAGGAAGAAAGGAAAGAAGGAAGGAAGGAAGGAAGGAAGGAAGGAAGGAAGGAAGGAAGGAAGGAAGGAAGGAAGGAAGGAAAGGGAAGGGAAGGGAGGAAAGGGAAGGGAGGAAAGGGAAGGGAGAAAGGGAAGGAAGGAAGGGAGGGAGAGAAGGAAGAGGGGAAGGAAGGGAGGGAGAGAAGGAAGGGGGGAAGGAAGGGAGGGAGGGAAGGAAGGAAGGAAGGAAGGGAGGGAAGGAAGGGAGGGAGGGAAGGAAGGAAGGGAGGGAGGAAGGGAGGGAAGGAAGGAAGGAAGGAAGGAAGGAAGGAAGGAAGGAAGAAAGGAAGAAAGAAATGTCAGGACCAGGCACAGCAGTGGGTGTCTTTAATCCGAGTTCTCTAGAAACTGAGACAGGAAGATCTCTGTGAGTTTGAGGCCCAAGCAGGCTTCTCTGGGCTATTAAGTAAAATTCTGTCTCAAAATCCTATAAAGATAACTGATAAAGGAACTGGGAGATTCTTTTTGTAATAAAAAATATTTTAAGATTCATTTGTATGTGTATGAGAGCTTTACCTGTATGTGTGCCTGGTGTCCTCAGAGATCAGAAGAAGGAATTGGACCCCTGAAACCGGAGTTACAGATGGCTGTGAGCTGCCATGTGGGTGCTGGGAACTGAACCTGGGTTCTCTGCACCAAGTCGTCTCTCCAGGCCCATAATCCTTTAAGACTAATACAAAAAATTAAATAAATGAACATTGAAGGAAAGAAAAGATTAAAAGTAACTTAACAGATCTAAAAGCCATTTGCAATGTATAGACCTTATTTGGATCCTGAGCTGAGCAAAAATTTATCTCTAAAATTATATGATAAATTAGGAAACACAAACCAATTGAATGGTAATCATTATTTGAGAGGCTATAATCAAAGCATATTGGTCATTTTTTAACACTAATCTCTGTCTTTGATACTTAAATATTTAGAGGTGCAATGATATGATAGTTGAGATTTGCTTCAAAATATTTCAGAAGAGAAGAAGTGGGTACAAACTCCAGCAGTTAAGTATTTGAAAACCAGGTGATGGAGGTAAAACAGCCTGTTGTGTGGTACTATCTACCCAATCTTTGATAGCTTCTACAGTAAAAGCTACACAGACAGTAAAATTTAACAGCAGTCAACAGTCTTTCTCTGGAGATGAATCACGGGTATAGAGTGGTAGTTCTCAATCTGTGGGGTGCATATTAGGTATCTTGCATATCAGATATTTATAATTCATAGCACTAACAAAATTTAGTTATGTAGTAACAACAAAATAATTTTAAGATTGGAGGTCACCACAGCATGAATATTACAGGGTCACAAAAATAAGGAAGGTTGAGAACTACTGGCATAGAGGGTAGAAATCAGAAAAGAAAGAAAAAAGCTAAAACTAAGGCTGAAGCAACCCAGCTGTCTTAGTTTTGTTACCTGCTGCTATGATAAAATACCCTGACTGAAGCAACTTCCAGGTTACCACCCACCACTGCAGGGAAATTAAGGCAATGGCAGGAACTTAAAGCAACTGGTCACACCACATCCACAGTCAAGAGCAGTGAGTGTGAGTGAGGAACAAATGCATGCCCGCATCATCACTTTCTCCTTTTAATATGGCCCAGGACCCAAACTTAGGGAATACCTCTACCCACTTTAAAGCTGGGTCTCACACATCAATGAATGTAATAGAGTCAGTCTTGCACACACATGTTCACAGGCCTCATTGAGACTCTCTTCCTGGGTGATTCCCAAGTTGACTATTAAAACTAGCCATCACACCATCATTGTGAAGACACTAAGCTTCACAGCGAGATGCTCAAGAATCTGGACACCCACATCTGTTGCCAAGTTACACAGAACCAGTCCAGTGTTCTCACCTGGTGAGTGATATCACAGTGCTAGCTGGCCACCTCCTCTGTGTTGGGCAATCAAATGAGCTGATGGTGCATGGACATTACCCGGCACAGCTCCCAGCTCATAGTATACAATAAATCATTAATAACTGTCTTCATAGGTACTGTTACTTTCACCTCCCTAATGAGCTACAGTCACCCAAGCAGATGCTGTGACACAGTGTCGAGACATCTCTCAGCAGTTATCCCTGTCACAGAAGCCAGCTGGAAAGAAATGAAGTTCTCATTTGAAGGTCCATTTCTCAGAACTTCCTCACACACCTTCCCTTTCTTTCTTCTTCCCTCTTACCCACCATCCTCTATTCTTGTCTTCCTTCCCACATTTTTCCCTCTTTCCCCAAAGCAGCACTTTCCACAGTGACAAGTGAGGTGCTAATCTAAGCAATAATTTAACTCCTTGCTTCCTACTTAAAACTCCCCTAATTACTGGGTAATGGGTCTGCAGAGGCAGTGGGGCTGGGTGAGCTCTGCCCTGCAGGCACAGCTATAGTTCATCTGTCTGCTCCCTAATAGCACTCTAAAGTTCACCCTTATAAACATGTCACTGAGCCGGTAATTGAGTGACTGGTCATGAGGTTCCACCCGTGGTACCTGTGGGTCACCGATCACTCAGGAGTGATGGATCTTTCTCCAATACCTCGGCTGGGCTAGCCACAGAGTCTTCTATCACCCCTGAGCAGAACATTACTCTCTGGGAAGACTGGAGTATGCCCCGGTGTGCCATTGTAGCCACAGCCTTCACTGGGGAGGGCCAGACGGAGAGGGCAGGCTAGAGGATACCACGACCCTCCCATCACTCACTGCCCTGCACAGTAGCCTTTCCTGCAAGGCTTGCTGACAATGAAAGTCATCAGAAGGCTGTGAGCGTTTAGGACAAAAATGACTGTGTTACAGAGTTAAAGTCTCTTTGAGAGTCAGAGTTATATGAGACTGGTAAAAGGGATCGGGGTGTGGCCTTCCCAGATGCATTTTAATGCACTGGAAATCTACTACCCCTGAGATATGAGTCCATGAGTGCATTGCTTAACAGCAATGGTCCCTAATACCATCATTCACAAAACAGAGTTGGTAGTACCCGATTGCTTCCCAGGGCTGTGCCGTAAGTAACTAAGTGTCCACTGGTGCCCAGCACACCATAGATAATCAATAAATGCTGGTTCGTGCTAAATAAACTTTATTTTTTTCTTCCATATGCATAATAAATATTCTTTTTCTTCTCTCCTTTGGTGACGAGACAGGACATATAGTAGCTAAGGTCAGAATGAAAAGACTCCAATCCCCATTCGGCCTTTGAGCACTGATTACATGGCCCTGGGAGGTTCACTTGACCTCCCTGGGCCTCTGCTTCTTACTCCATTAACATGGCAATACTATTGAGAGCATCACGGAGTTCCTGTAAGGATCAAATTAAATAATGTGCATGAAACACTTAGCATAGTAATTGGCAAATAATTGGAGGTAACGTGTAGATAAATATTAGCTCAGGGGTATGTTTAATATGGTTTTAAAATATCTTTATTCATGGTCCATTCTTAAATATATTCCTAAAATAAAATTTCAAAGATTTCCAATTTTAAATTGAACTTGATGGGTTTTTATGCAAGAGAGAAAGAAAGAGAGAGCATGGGGCGGGGGCGCAAAATTGGATTGGTAGGGAAGAGAGGTGTTTTGAACAAAGGACAATTAAAGCTTTTTTTAAAATATCTTTGCTTACAAAAAAATTAATATATCTCCAAGTAGACCTGTCTCAAAGAGTTTGCAGAACATTTTAGAACAGGATATAGGGTAGAAAACAGAAAACCCACCTCTTGTTTGGTAACAGACTAGATCATGTAGAATGGAATTACTACCAAGGGGTTTGAAAACAAAAAGACAGTATCCTTTTCAAAGACAGTTATGATAGAGAAGACCCAGGAGCTGTGAGTCTGTATGTCAGCACAGGGCAAAAGAGCAAGTGACAGAGAGCTAGAGAAAGACCTCCAGATATGAACAGAAAAATGAAGGCTCAGAACAGAGCACATTGCATCCCATTTGTATGACAGCGTGAGGAGCCTGACCTTGTGCTTCTTGGGGTTGTCCTGCAAAGAAGCAAATACTTAATCAGTGATGGGCATTAGGCTGAATATCTCTCCAAATCCCATACCAACCTTGCTGCTATTTGCAGAAAGTCTGCAGCTTTTATTCATAGGCTATAAGGGTGGTGCTGTGGATATCGCTCTGTGTAAATAAAGTTCTTATTGGCCAGTGGCCAGGCAGGAAGTATAGGCGGGACAAGAGAGAAGAGAATTCTGGGAAGTAGAAGGCTGAGGAGGAGACACCGCCAGCCGCCGCCATGAGAAGCAACATGTAAAGACACTGGTAAGCCACAAGCCATGTGGCAAAGTATAGACTAACAGAAATGGGTTAATTTACGATAGAAGAAGTAGATAACACAAAGCCTGCCACGGCCATACAGTTTCTAAATAATATAAGTTTCTGTGTGTTTACTTGGTTGGTTCTGAGCGTCTATGGGCCTGGCGGGTGGCAGAGATTTGTCCTGACTGTGGGTCAGGCAGGAAAACTCTAACTACAGGGTGGCTTATACATCTAGTTCATTTATACAGAACAACCCCAATAGCCTCTCAGACATCATATTTGGATTCTTGAACAGCTAGCAATGAGCTGGTCTTGCCAAATAAGTCAGCTTGGACACTATCATCTTTTTCCATATGCTGGAATCTGTGTGATGACCTAATGGGATATTTCATTTTTGTTTTCTCACCAACTGTTGAAACAGGGATGTAAACACTGATAGTTACTGTGGGAAACATGCTTCAGAAAAGTCTAGCAATTGAAACAAAGCTGGCAATATTCAGGTATTTCCCAAATGGCAGTTCTTCATGCTCAACTATCCAATAGCCTTAAGTTGGCCAACTCTGTGTAACTTAAAAAAAAAAAAGCATGAAAACATTCTTAACAAATAGTTACATAGAGCTGACTATGGACTATGAATCTGCCACTGAGCCAGGTAATTTATAAAAACTCATTTACAAATTAAAGAGACTTATAAGATTATAGAATTGAGAAAAAAACTATAAGCAAGTGGGAGAGCAACTGTAAAATATGCATTTTCAAAAATGTTAAGGTCAAAGACAAAGAAAGAACAAGTAACACAGAGAAATGGCAACTAAAGAAGCGGACAGTGAAGTGAGGAGAGTCATCTTTGTTTAAAGCGAAAGCTGACAACATTGTTTTTAAAACATACCGCCCTACTGCTGGCCGAGCTCCTCCTGGTTCTGATGTTTGATAATGCCCTTGTCACTAGGAAATGCATAGTAACATATTTAGGGCCCAGGTGTCATGTCTACATCTTACTCATCAAAATGGTTCATAAAAAATCATAAAGATGTATAGAGAAGAAACATGATGAAATGAAAATAAAAATGCTAATATTTGAAACATCTGAGTGGGAGGATATTGGAATACAGGCTTTTTTATATTTTGCATGTTTACGTGAGTCTAAAATTACTGAGCAAGATGTCTGGGAGGAGTAAAGAAAAATAAACCATAATCAGGGTATATTATGTGAGAAAAAAATCTATTTTCAATAAAAGGAAAAATAAATAAATAGAATCAAAACTTACACAAATGTTATTGTTTTAACTTTTAGAAATCATTTTTTTCATTTTTATCACTTAAAATTTTAAATCTATGAGATGACTTCTGAAACGTCAACTTTAATGTTTGCTTGCAGCTTGTGTTAGTGTAAAGACAGGAGAGAGCTTTGACAATGGAATTCTTCCCCATGTGGTTCAAACAGGAGATGAGGTTGGCTGAGCTAGCCCAACAGTGTGATGATGGACTTGCAGGGGAGGTCTATTCCCCTGTATGGAAAACAGGCTTACCAATGCTTTTTCTCACCACTTTATGAAAGGTGTCTAATACAATGGTACAGATAAGAGATTTCAAGCAGCATGATAAAATGAATTAGAGACATGATTATCTTTAAGAAATTCAAAGTAATATTATTCATTATTTCAAAAGTTTAGCGTCTTCCCATGATGGCCAGAGCCTCTCTGAGCATTGTGAGAAAAGTCAAAACCTTTCCAGATTCTATGTTCTATGTTCTTTCTAGAACTAGGATCTTGAGTGTTTAATCATCATATCATCCCCTCCCTAATGACCTATAAATCCAGGTGTCGGTGTTGATGTTATATCTTTATTCTGGGACATGGTACAAAGACCTAAGTTTGAATCTTGCAGTACCTCTAAAGATTTCTATCGCAGTAAAACAAACAAACAAACAAACAAACAAAAAAAAAAAAAAAAAAAAAAAAAAAAAAAAAAAAAAACCAGAATCCATGCTAAATAGTGATTTAGATACTGCTCCCAGGAAAAACTGGCATTGAAGATGTCAGGGAACATGCACCAGGACCCTTTCCTCTCCTCTCATTTCTCAGCATTTTTCGCCACACAACAATTGGCTGGCTTTATCCAGCCAACAGGACTAAGAAGTTCCTGTGTCTCAAAACTCTATTCTGTATTGGCAAGTGAGAGTGGGAACATGGATGTCTTCTCTACCCTGTCACTTGACTTTTACATCACTTGGAAGCTCAGTTCCTTGTTATATAACAGCACCTGTTCTGAAGAGCATCAGACACAGAGTGACAGGCAGCTATTCTGTGGAACTCAAGAGCCTCTGCCTTGCTTGCAGAATTTTTGCACTTTGTTAGGAACTGGCAGCAGATACTCAAGGATCAGCCCAACTATGGCAAGATTTCTCTGCTTCAAGGATCCCTCTGATTTGGGGAAAGCTCAATTCTCTTCCAAATATCTGTACTTTATGTTTTGTTTTGTTTTGTTTTTCTGAGGCCAGATCTCACTATCTCTAGACTGGCCTAGAACTCAGGATCTTCCTGGGTCAGTCTTCCAAAGGCTGAAATTATAGGAGTATGCCACCATACTTGGCTTGTACTCTGCTCTGTATCTAAAATGGCATGCGTTGGTACAAAAATATAACTATTTTATGGTGCATTCTAACTGTCATATACTATGTGCTTTATTGAATAACTGAATTTCTTCATTAGCAAATATTATCATCATTACTTTTATAGATAGAAAAACTGAGGTTTACAAAAGGTCCAAATCTAGCAAGTAATGGAGATAGACTTAGAACCCAGACAGTTTGATTCCAGAACCAGAACTCTTGGCCACTAAGGTGAATCTACAGTCATGTGCTATATAACACTATTTCAATCAACAGTGGACCACACACAGGTCCATAATTCTATAATATCTTATAGACTACACATACTATATCCCTCTTGTTTTGAGTAAGTACACTACAGTGTAGGTACAATGAAGGAACAATGCATTTTTCAGAACATACCTCTATTGGTAATACAGACATATCTGTAACTTTATTTCAATTTCTTATTACTGAGATATGCATATCACAGAATATATAATAGCATTTTTGCTAATTGAAGACTCTGTGTGTGTGTGTGTGTGTGTGTGTGTGTGTGTGTGTGTGTGTGTGTGTATGAAGAGACAGGGAGAGTAATAGTTAGGGGTAAGGAAGACTCAGAAAACTTACTTTATGCTTTGTGAATTTCTTATTGTTGAATTGAAGGCGTGTGTTCCATTAAAGTTAATTAAATTTGTCCTTTAAATTGTGAAATGTTTCAAATATTTCTGTAACTACAAGAATAAATATAACAAAATTTCATGCCCACCACCCAGATTTAACCAATATTATTCTATCATGGTTCCTTCAAATTTTGTTAAAAAATAAACACTCCATACTCATCCACTCAACAATAGGCAGCTGAGTTGGTTCTTCCTCCTCCTCCTCCTCTTCTTCCTCTTCTGTAACTTGACCATCTATACCATTTTAGGGAAAAATTTATCTAAGTTTTCAAATAACTGACATGATGTTTTCTTTTCTTTTCTTTTCTTTTTTTTTTTTTTTTTTTTGAGCTTAGGATCGAACCCAGGGCCTTGTGCTTACTAGGCAAGTGCTCTACCACTGAGCTAAATCCCCAACCCCTTATTTTTCATTTTTAATCTTTTTTCTGCAGTAGCCCTATACTTCTTTTATTGCCAATACTCTCATTCCTGACTTCTTTGCCTGTCAAGTCTTGCCTGAGGACTGTCCTTATCAGTGGTGTTTTAGAACAGAAAATCAAGCAAAGCTCTCTGCTGCTCAAACGTGTTTGTTTTTGATGTTGTTGTTGTAGTGCTTTGCTTTGTCCACTTGAAATCATGTGCCTGTGCTGAGGTGTGTCTCCCTGGCTGGGTCATCTTTGGGGTATAGAAGGAAAGACATTCACATTGAGGGCCAGCCTGCTCTATTGTGGAAGCACCAGGCTGAAGAGCCAACCTGAACAAGGAAGAATGAGAGGAGCTGAGCTCAGAGGTCTCAGTGGAATCCCTGCCTAATCCTGTGCTAGCTGAGAACCCTTGAGTTTGTATTAAAAACTGTGTATGACTTCTTATGAAAAATGAAATTGAATGCGTGGCTCCTGGAATACTCACAGGCAGCATCTGCCCAGCCAGACCTTGCCACTGCTGCCACTGACACCAGAACTATTATTGGCTTCATTTGGGTGAAGGGCTGTGTACAGGGCCAGCCAAGGCCAGACTTTCCTTCCCCTCCCACCTCTCCTGGCTCAGGTCTGGCACAAGACCAGAGCAGGACTGACTGACTAAGATAGACCTTGGCCTGATCCTCAGAGATTTCAGGATTCATCTTATCAGCTGCTTTCTACAAACAATACCCACATTTTTATAGAGTAGACAGTGTGGTTTTGAAAATGTAGGATTTTATAACTAGTGATTCCCAGATATTATGTCAATGCTCTCAGGAGTGGAATTATATCCAGGGCTGGTATAATTATACCCTGGCCTACTTGTATAACATGGTGCTGTTAAAATTGGTCTCCCTCATGTCCCAGGGGTTCCACACCCCAAATTTTTCCCTACCACATACCAATGGTAGATAGGCCACCTGCCCCCACATTCAGTTCATCCAGAATTTTCAACAGTAAGCATTAATGCAAATGTTCATTGAAGAAAAGTGCTATGCAGTCTGAAGTATATCCTTTGCTGTAAGGATCCCCCATTTCTCAGGGTAAGGACCCAACTGTACTCCTTTGACCTCATTCTCTAAGATATCTGATATGGAAGATAATATCACTAGCGCGTCTGGGTCTCAGTATAAAATCATAATGATGAAAACCAACAGACATCATTGTGTGAACTATGGGCTCGTGTTCAAAGGCTCAGAGTTCTTTCCCATGTGTGCATGCCCACACGTGTACACACCAACACCTCTGTCTTAGCTCCTTTTAGGTCAGTAGTTGGAGTTCAGTGTAATATGATTACATTACAACGTGAAGAAGGCTGGTTAGAGACTAGCCAGGGACTGGGGAAGGAAGCCAACGAGGAGCTGTAAGGCCATAAAGAAAGAAGAAGCAAGCAAAGAATGAAAGAGAACAATACTACAGGGGTGGGTACTAAATGCCTGAGCATTTACACTGTTGAAGATTCCCTTTTTTATTTATTTGTTTATTTACTTGTTTGCTTGCTTGCTTGTTTTGTGTGTGTGTGAGTGTAGGTGTGTGTGTGTGTGCACATGTGCATAGGAGAGAGGAGGTGTGTGTTAATGCATATGTAAGTTCCCTTACCCACATGGAGGCCAAATGAGAACAGTGTGCCCTGCTCTATCACTCTCCATCCTATTCCTTTGAGGAAGGGTCTCTCATTGAATCTGGAACTAGACTGGTCCCTGGGCCTGGCTTTTTACATAGGTTCTGGAGCTTTGAACTCAGGTCTTAATGCTTGATCAGCCAGTGCTCCTGCCAAATGAGCTCTCTCCCCAGGCCCTGCTCTCAAAGATTTTAAAAGCTTGCTTCACCTCACCCATGTTTCCTAGTGGGAAGCTCTGTAGCTCCCTCTCCACATTGTGAATGGAAAAGAGGGATCTAACCACAGTGGATATGCAGCATCACAGTGGTCCTGACATGTACCTTCTTATTGGGTAGCAGTTATCAGATGTTCTAGAAGGAAGGAAGGTTTACTGGTATAGTTAATTGTTAGGACATTAGGAAGAAACCACTTTCATCTCTTAGGTAAACCCAGTTGATGGTTGGTGGCTGCCTAGAACACCAGCTTCAGACTGCCTCCATGACTGAACAGTGAAAGATGAAGGAGAATCCTTTTTATGCTTCATATTTGACACCCTACATAGACACAAATAAGTCTTCCCTTTTCCCATATACCGTCTCCAAAGAGGATGTGTTCTGACCTGACTAGCATTTCCACATCCCTACAGTGGGCCAACCACTGTAGTAAATGCTATGTTGCAATTAGCTCGTTTTATTTACCACAAACAGACACATCATGGCTCAGCCTGACGCTTCTGCCCTTCTTACCTTCTAGAGCTGAGACTGAAATGTGAACAGGTGAAGGATAATGCTTCTGAAGCTGACCTTTGCTCTCCAGCTTGCTGGGACTACTGCTAGAGCATAGCTGGAATGAGGTGGTCACTGTGGAAGGTGAGTGTTTGGAACACAGAAGATCACTATATTTTGCTATTTTCTTTTGTGTAAGTTTTGCATGTGTTTGCAATTTTCTGTTTTAGAGGGGTTTTATTGAAAAAAATTATATTATTTTAGACACTGAGTCCATTTTTATTAACTGTGCTCTTGACAATTTCATACACATATATAATGCATTCTGGTTACTCTCAACCCGCCTCCCCTAGATCCCTCCCACCCCTGTCATGCACACCCCCTTCCCTAGAAGTTCCTTTCTTGTGTCTTTTTGCTTTGTTTTTGTGCCCAACTAAATTTAACCAGAGCCATCTGTGTGACCAGAAGTTTGAAAATGTCTGCTGGAGCCTAGTGGGTTCACCTGTGGGTATTCAATGATGCCCCACCCTGCCAGCATCCATCAATGACCAATAATTCAGGAGAGAGAGGTAGGATCCCTTGAGCCCCTCCCTGATCAATAATTGACTAATGACAGGCCCAGTATTGTGAAAGTCCATTGCAGGCAACCCCAGCTGCTGTGGGATCATGATTATGATGGCTTTACCAAGCCCAGAAGACAACATTTCATACAGCCTTTCCCCTCCCTTCTGTGACCTAACTCTTCCGTTCTGTCTATCCTCTCTTCTGTGATGACCCCTGAGACTGAGTGGGTAATATAAACATCCTATTTAGGGCTCAGCATTCAACCATACTTATTCTTCTCACCTTGAGCAGCCATGCCACTATGCATTTATGGCCATTCATGGCAAAGAGAAACATCTCTGATTAAGCTTGGGAGTAGCATTTGTCTATGAACAGAAACACAAATGTTTATAAAGCAGCTTGGGGCCATGACAATTTAACTACATACCAATAGACATTTGTGACTATTGGTGCCACTTGTATATAGGAATGTGAAATAAGAAACATGAATTCCATTCCTAAGGATGAAAGAAGATGCAGGTAGACATGAAGTCTATGGTACTCAGAACTTCCTGCATTGATTTGCTCACAACCACCTGCTGGGGCACAACCTGGAGATGGATCCCCAACAGTCAGCTTTTGGGGTCTATATCAGATAAGGGTCATCTTTCCCAGTGTGTCCTTTCTAAAGGACCCAGTGGCCAGTGACTGTACAAAGCAGCCAGTCACTGTGAATCCAGGATAATGCTGCTAATAATCAAATAAATATTATCCAACACAATACTGGTTTATAATCACTCCAGAACTTGCTTCCTTCCATCTTCTTCCCAAACCTGCCATTCCTCTTGCCTTCACGGGGTTACCCCATGTAGACACCTTGCACCCCAACTTCCAACTGTGTACCTCCATCAGGAGTGACCGATAGGAAGAGGTGAGAGCAAGTGCTCCCAGTAAGCCCAATATTATCAGTGTTCAGCACCCCAAGCTGGACCCCTGAGCCCAGTGCTAGGCAGACAAAGCATGAATCAGGAGCTCAGAAACAGATCCCAGGGCTCTCTAAGCAGCAGGAAGGCATCAAGGCTAAATTCCGAGAAGGCCTTTCCTGGCATCAGCTCCCTGCAAGCCCAGCTGGATGCAGCTGCTAGATGACTTTGAAGGCTGAAACTCATGCCCTGACCCAGGAGGCCTTCCAGCAGCTCAACCTCAGAGGCCAAGCCCACTCCACAGCACCTCTACATGGCAGCCACTCTGAGCGATGCCAGAGCCAGCAGGTGGCTCTGAAATGCCCCCATGTAATTAGAAATCTCATTTCCATTCCTGGTCTCTGGTTTGCATGGCAAAGGGAGCCGTTTTTCTGGAATGAATTATCCCCTCCCTGCAGATGTCTTCAAAGGCTTATAATCCAAAACGGGCTCTTGGAGACCCAGCCTCCCAGGGCCGCCCCTGCACACAGGAAGTCACTCTTTTGCCCGCACAGATGGGCTTTGAAAACATACAAAGTGCCGATGTGGCAGAAAACTCAAGGGCAAGAGTGTGTGCCTCGATCTTAGGGGAGCTCAGGCTACCTTTGCCCTCAGCTCCACTTAGTATATGTGGGACTATCCCTCCTTTAGCAACAAATGGCTTCTGTCTAAGAAGTCCTTAGTTCCAGCCAAGCCCTATCTTCTCTTACTCAGGAGGATGAAGGCCAGTCAGCTCTGGGGTTTACTTAGCATTAAGACCCTTATCTCTTAGTCAAATTGAAAAAAAGTTCTATGTATATATACATGCCATAAATGTAAGCTCTGTAGCTAATCATTCATCTATCCATTTATTTCTAACAAACATATATTATGTCCCTACTGGTCATATGACCAAATAAAAGATTTCTTACTCTAGAGTAAGGTTTTCTTGGAGGGGCTTACAAAGGCTATAAATGATCTGAATAAAGTTAAAAATCTTGGAATAAAGATAGAAATATCTGAATAGATATTTCTGACACCTCAGGGTGTTTCTTAAGGTAGGTCCTCTGAGCCATGCCTCTGGCAGTCTCCACAGCTCTGGTCCAGGGACCAGCACCATCAACATTCTACCAGAGTTAGTTAGAAATGCAGCTTCTCTGACCCTAAACTAGCTGTATCAGAATCTTCCACCTTGAACATGCTCCCATGAGTAGGGCAGCATTGCTTCATGGGATGGCTGTCATGCCCAAGAATGCCATCCAATGAACCACCAGATATCAAAGTTGTTCTGGGACAGTGTTGGGACTTCCCAACTCTGAGACTCTTATTTTCAGTCCTAGGGCAGAGCATATATGGGGGGAGGGGTCCTCAGCATACCAACTGAGTCAGCTGCAGCCATCCCACATATTGAATGCAGCCCCTGAGAGAACACCGTCAATATCTACCTAGTCAAATCCAGCCAGGTTGGACAGTTGTCCAAAAGCAAAAGTAAGTAACTGAAAGAAATTGCTGCCAAATTACCTCAAACATGCAACAGCTTTAAATATCAGCTATGCATTTTTCAGGGTCTCTCCTGATTATCTCTCCAGAGACTGGCTTACCTCTCACATGGCAGCTCAGGGATCCCCAACAAAGCAAACAGACATCACCAACAGGTATTTGCTGTGACTAAAGCATCTTCTGGGTTTTGCAGATTAAAGCAAGACACAGCCCCACCCAGATCAGAGGGAAGGGTGTGAATATAGAAGCCACAGTTCCCCGAGGGCTGGCCACATAAGAGATCGTCCGGCTTAGCTACACATTGGAATCACCTTGCCAGCTTTCTGGAAGTGCTGTAACCAAACTCCACCCTGGAATCTTATGAGCAGCCTGAGCATCTGATGCTTTCAAGTTCCCTGGGCAATTCTAGGACACGTCAGAGCTTAATGACCCATAATTATAATAAGATTGCAAAAAAAACAAAAAAACAAAAAACAAACTCAGATTCTTTTTTAAAATCATGTTCATGTGTGAGAGGAGGGGTGTGGTGGTATTGTGTTCCCCAAAATATTGTGCACCCTAATAAGCTTATCTGGGGTCAGAGAACAGAACAGCCACTAGATACAGAAGCTAGAAAATGGTGGCACTCATGCCTTTAATACTAGCATTCCAGAAGCAGAAATCCCTCTGGAGTTCTGTGAGTATAAGGCCACATTGGAAACAGCCAGGCATAGTGACTCATGCCTTTAATTACAGAAAGTGAGCCTTTAATCCCAGGAAGAGATGGCAGAAAGCAAAAAGGTATATAAGGCATGAGGGCCAGGAACTAGGCTGGTTAAGCTTTTAGGCTTTGAGCATCGCAGTTTAGCTGAGACCCATTTGGATGAGGACTCAGAGGCTTCCAGTCTGAGAAAACAGGATCAGCTAAGGAACTGGCAAGGTGAGGAAGCTGTGGCTTGTTCTGCTCCTCTGATCTTCCAGCATTGACCCCAATAACTGGTCTCAGGTTTGATTTTATTAGTAAGTACCTTTAAGATTCATGCTACAGAGGGGTGTGAGCATCATAACACATGTGTAGAGGTCAGAGGACAACTTGCCCCCTGAACCATCTCTCCAGCCCTTAGATTCTTCCTGAATCTGAAGTTTGACCCTTACTCACTGGACTTACACTCCTGTATAACCTCCCCTTGGGTGTTGACAGGACCTAGTAACTGGCCTTTGGCAAATAAAAATCCCAAGAAAAGGAATCACTGTTATAAATAAGTGACAAAGGACTAAACTCCATCTTACTCTCATGCACTCCAAGCCCACTGACTATTTGTATATACTTGCTCCAATGAATCAAGATGCCACATTGTTCTTCTGAGAGGTCCACATGACAATGGACTAAATCCTGCCATGGACCATGTGATAGCTAACCTTGAATGTCAACTTGACAACATCTGGAATCAACTAAAACCCAAACAGCTGGGCACACCTGTGAAGGATTGCCTTTGGTTGGATCACTTGAGATCAAAAGAACAACTCCAAATCTGGTGGCAGTCTACATCAAAGGACATGGAGAAGAAAAATTTCTATATTTTTGCCTGCTTGCCCTCACTCTCACTGGCAAGTTCATCTACCCTGCTACTGAGGTATTCCTTTGCTGGTATTAGAATCTACTTCTTCAGAATTCCAACACAGACTAAAGACATGCTGAGACAGCCAGCCTTGAGAACTAAACAGCTATCAGATTCTGGGCCCTTCCTTTGGGAGACAGCCATTGTTATACAGGCTGAACTACAGCATGTAAGCCACTCTAATATATCATGTATGTATGTGTGTGTGTTTGTGTATGTGTGTGTGTATGTGTGTATGTGTGTGTGTATGTATGTATGTATGTATGTATGTATTCTATCAATTCTGTCCCTCTAGAGAACCCAACTAACACAGGCCACATATATAAGCTTAGAAGCCAATCCTCTCCCCAGTCAGCCTTCAGCTGAGTTCCAAGCCCCAGTTTACACTTTGAATGTAGTCTGAGATTCCAGCTAGCCTGTGCCTGACTCATAAAAACCATGATATAATAGAGTATTTAAGCTGTTAACTTTTGAGGTAAATTTTAAGGCAGCAGTAAGTACCTAGTGGAAAGCCTGGGAATCATTTTGATTGCTGTCCAGATGGCTCTGTGTAAACTGTAGGTCAGATACTGCAATGAATGACTGGGAATGTTCTCATGGAAGAATAGATGTCTGGAGCATCCAAATAAGAATCTTTAAAGAATGGATGTTGGGTTTTGAAGAATAAGTAGGATGTCACCAAGTAGAGAAGGGACAAAGGGTTTTCAGGAAGGTAGAAGAGTCTCCTCTCAGTCTGGAACACCCTCCTTCTATCCCTGCTCTTGACCTCAGGTTCATCCTTCAGTGTTCAACTGAGATACTAGTTTAGTTGGGAGGCCTTTTCTGTTTACCCTTGGGCTGGTGACAGTTTGCATATCAGGTTCCCTAAGAGACCTTGCTGTATCCTGAATTATCCCTAGAAATATTACCTGAAACACAGGCTTGCATCCAGGTAGCTTACATGGGAACCAACAAATAGTACACATTACAGTACAAAGGCAAGAATAAAACAAGGTAAAATCAACTAAAAATGATGTTGGAGTGCTATAGGCCACTGGAACCGAGTCTTGCAGGGTAGCCTCTAACTAAGTAGCTGTGGGGAATGCTCTTAGAGTCTCTATCCGGTATACAAAGATGGATCCTGTCCTCCACTAGAAAAGGCAGTTTGTAAGTTACTAACACATTAGAAATTCCCACACTTCTAAATTACTGAGTGGTTCCCAATGCAGTAGTGGTATATGAAGTGACTGATACAAAAAGCTATTGTGTTCAGTTAAACATAGCTGTTCAACACAGTGATGGACAGTAAATAGCACTAGAGAGATGGAAAATAAGGAAAAGGTATGACACTGTCACAGAGGGTCCCAATGTATCCCTTAAGTGCTTTCTAATTGACCTTCCTATGAATGTCTTTCTCAGGTAGCAGGGAGCTCTGGAAAGGACCTCATTCTTCATGTGCCCCCATAACTCTACACAGTACCAGGCATCTAGCCAGGAGCCACAGTCATTTCATTGATTAAGCTCACTAGCATGGTGTAAACAGACTGGACCCTGGGATACTAGGGAGCTTGAGGTGGATTGATCATGAAGTCAGTACTTAGCCATGTCAACTTTGTGAACAATGGTAGAGTGGTAGACTGTAGAGACAGACCCTGAAAAACTTTAAATCATCGCCAAAAAATGTTTCCACCATGTGCTTCAAATATATTGGGCTGCAGGGGAAATTGCAGCACAAGATCAAAACCTGAGAGGTCCACCCACCCTACTAACCAGTAGACAGGGGGAATGTAGTGAGCACATCAGATAACCCCACTCAGTCTCCTGTACCACTTGCCCCAGCATCAGCAGTTCATAGCTGGAAATTCTTGGAAGAATTGTACTTGATGAACAGCACCCATCCTGCTAGAAAAGCCAAAGATTTTTCTCCTTCCTGCATCTGCTGGGGAAGTATCCAGGTAGAAAGGCCAAAGCTGCTGCCCTACAGTGGGAAAACCCAACAGTGCCATTCATGATCCAGGGATCCAGACCCTAGTCTCCAGATGACCCACATCTTCCCCTGTCCCTCCTGCTCTTCCTCCCACACTTCATCATGGTTTTTCTTACAAAACCCTTACATAAGAAGAACTTGACCCAAGAGAGCAATGTACTTGATGCTATTTTCCCCAACCAACCAGAAGGAAGAATTGTCCTCAAATGTCCAAATACCTTAAGTCTCTTGGGATATAGTATGTGATGTGTTAAATCGCCTTCCCAACACCACTCCAAGATAGCTATGTGTCTTAGTTTTTTTTTTTTTTTTTTATGGCTGCATAATCAATTACCACAACATAGTTTGAGACAATACAATTTGTTATTTCAAATTTCTCTGGGCCAGCAGTCCAGGCATAGGGCAGCTAGGCTGGGGTCTTAAGGAAAGTTTGGGATGCTCTGGTTTCTTGCTGATAGATGACCAAGTCCAGTTTAATTGTTCAACAAGTATGGGTCTCATTTGGTTCCTGAGAACTGTCTTCAATTCAAACAATGTGATCTTCTTCATAAGCAAATTGTAATACGATCTTTGCTCTTCTAGGCCAACAGAAAGGTGTCACCTACTTCCTCATGCCACCCTGAATATATGTCACAGTGATTGGTTTAAGATAAAAGCTGACTGGCCTGTAGGTAGGTAGGGTAAGGTTAGGCAGGAAAACCAGACTAAGAAACCACTGGGAAGAAGAAAGAGGGGAATTGCAGAGGGAAGCAAGATGAACATGTCATTTTGAAAGAAGAATATGGGTTATTTTAAAAATATAAGAATTAGCTAGTAACAATCCTGAGCTATTGGCCAAGGATTTTATAATTAATAAATAGTCTCTTGGTGGTTATTTGGGAACAGTTACCAAGACATAGAAAAACTCTGCCCACAGAATTCTGTCTATCACAGTATGATTCTCTATGGGATTTTTGAGGGGGAAAAAAATCAAGTCTTGAGGCAGTTAAGTCATTTGCTCTGGATCCTAAGAAACTAATTCTTGATCCCAATTCTCAATCCCCCTGTCTCAGATGGGCAGTCTACAGCTGGCCCCTGTACCAAGATTCTCCAACATCTAAGAGTGTGAATGTTTTCCCTCTAAGATTCAGGACTCATAATAGAATGAACCAAAGCTGTGGCCAATGACTCACCACTTCTAATGTCTTTAGAGGTAAGTCAGGAAATATAACTGAAGGCAGCATCCACATATGAAGCAAAAAGGAATGGTGGTTAATGTGGCATGCCCAGCCTACAGGCATTTAAATTCAATTAAAGTGCACACACATACACATAAGTACTCTGCCCTTCAAATAGACCAAAGATGCTGGGTAGAGCAGCTTCTAGCCAACAATTCACAAACCTGGGTCTAGACTGTTTTCCCACAACTGAAAAGACCCCAAAGTAGATAAAAGGCAGAGGCGGAAATCTAGTCTATTTCAGGGACACCTGATATAACCTTAAGTCAGAATCTTCAACGTCCTGCTTTCCTGCTAGCTGGACCTGATATATAAAACATTATTTATAGTTATATAATATATATATACATATATATATATATAGAGAGAGACTTATATTATATGCAAATATATTCACAAAACATAAGTTAGAAATTTTTGCAAAGGGCCAAGTAGCAAATATTTAAGAATTTGTGAACTATATAGTCACTGTCACAATTACTCAACACTGTAGGTGCAACAGAAAAATAAATGGCTACAGACATAAAGTCATGTGGTAGTATTTCAATCAAACTTTATTTACAAAATAAATACTATAAAATAAACAAATCCAGACAGTGGGCCAAATTGTCCTCAAGCCCAGCTTTTGGCCTCTGGTACAGAGAATAGATTTGAAAGTCAGGGGACCTGACTTCACTTTCTGACTCTGACTCTTACCATCTGTGCAACTTGGGCCAACTCAGTTAACTTTATAAGCCTGTCAACAGTATTAACAGCCACTGAATACATACATATTGGTGTACTCTTCCAAGCTCCAGTCCCATTTGGGTTACACATTGACTGAGTTCAGGTCAATGGTATATGGTGGAAATGATGTCTGCTAACCCCCCAGGCCTGGCTCTTATACCCTCCTAGGAACATCTCATATCCTTCTTTGCTTTATCATAATGGCCTTCAAATTGGTATGTCAAATATCAAGCTCATCCCTTGACACCAGGAATCCCTCAATACACCCTACCTAGTATGATGAATTGATTATAAAATGCACTGTTTGTAAGAATAGGCTTTTAAAAGAAAACTCTAGAAACTTCATTAAAAATAAGTCAACTAACTTTCCCAAAAGATATTAGCCCACTGAGATTTTACTTAATGTTGAAAATAACATTTTGATAAGGAATATGCTGATTATACATTTTACCTCAAAAAAAGCATCGCTTATTAATTCCCTGTGAAAGAAAAAAGGAAAGAGGAAAAATATCCTCTAATTTTTGCATGCTATTCATCATTTCCTCTACTCAGCAAGAGTTCCTTGAACAGGTCTACTCTGTGTAACTTTGAGATGGCTGCTGATTCAGCCAGAGTCCTGCTGCCTAGTGGTCAAAGTGGGTGGTCAATGGGCTATAAACCTGGGGTCCCCAAAGCACAGAACTCCACACTATGAGTAAGGGGTCTTGGGCCAATCAAATCCATAGACCTCCCTCCCAGTACCCTAGACACAAATAAGTGCCAAATATAACTATGGATGCCAGGGCAGCAGCTACCATAGAAATATGACATTTGCTAGAACCTGCATGTCTCAAGCTCAAAGCAGTGGAGAAGGGAAACAAAACAAAACAAAACAAAACAAAATAAAAAAAAGAAAAAAACAAAAAGGAAAGGAAACAGCAATTCCTTAGTCAGGGGAGAGTTGGTGTGTTTGTAGGCTAAAGATAGATTCTGAGAACGAAACTTTGAAAATGAAAACTGGGGATGCCTAATGAAGGAACAGCAAGGGCCCGTAGAGGTTTTTGAAAACATGTCAACAAAGAAGCAGCTTTGCTCCCGTAGCAGAGAAATGTGACTGCTGTCAATCACACCAGTGTGTGTGTACCCAAATATCACATTGCTTTCCATACAAACAATTATTGACAATTATTATGTCAATTAAAAATAAAAACATAACTTTTTTTAATACACAAGAAGAGAACCAACAGGCCAGCTTGCCTTTTATTAAGACAACCCATGAATCAAGATCTGTGCAGAGTGGGACTGTGAAATGAATGACCTTGCTCCACATTTCTGCCTTTAAGGACACCAAGGTTGGGCTAAGAAGATGGCTCAGTGGATAAGAGCACTCACTAAATAAACATGAAGTCCTGAGTTCAAATCCCCAGGCCCCATAAATAAAAGCCAGAAATGACTTCATGGGTTTTTAACCCCAGCATTGGGAAGGAGAGACAGGTAGATCCTAGCTTTCTGGCCAGCTAGCCTAGCTCAAATGGCAAGCTTCTAGTTCAATAAGAGATCCTGTCTCAAAGCAATGAAGCAGAGAGCTGTAGAGGAAGACACCCAATATTCTGCTCTGGCTTTCATGTGCACACGCATGGGCATGCACAACTACACAAATGTACTATACATCATGCATACAGAGACACACACACAACAATAGCAAGCCTCACCCCACTGAATGTTGTAACAAGTCTTCTGTTCCACTAGCCAGCTCCCAAAAATGACATGGAAACTTCTTATTAATTACAAAAGCTTGGCCTTAGCTTAGGCTTATTCCTAACCAGCTCTTGTAACTTAAATCAACCCATTTATATTAATCTACATTCTATCACATGGCATTACCTCTCTTCCATCTTGCACCTCCTGTTTCCTCTTCATGTCTCCTGGCTTCTGCCCCCTGGATTCCTCCTCCTCTTCCTTTCTTTCCCCAGATATCCTGCCTATACCTCCTGCCTAGTTACTGGCCATTCAGCTTTCTATTAAACCAATCACAGCAATACACCTTCACACAGTATATAAATATCCCACAACAGAATGTTCTACCTGTAAACCACCCTTTCACTCAAACTCCCTATGATTGATGTTGCTATTAACATCATTATTCCTACATCATCCAACTGTTCATGAAAACATTGAGATTCAGAAAGCCCAGGTGCATATCCCAGAGCCACACAGCTATTCAATGAAGGAACTAGAATATGTCACAAGTAATCTCAGTCTAAGATGAGCCCCTTCAACTACAAGCTCTCCAGTCCCATGAGCAATACAGAACAAGCAATGCCACCTGCTAGGCCATGTCTGAAGCACTAATCGTATCTCATTTTAGTTTTGACAGCCCTATAAGATTGAGGCTGTCATCACCAGCATTTTATATCTGGGAAATAAACAGAACTAAGAAGGGTCAGGTGGCTTCCCGCAAAGTTAGGAGGCTAGAAAACAGTATCTCATTCCTGATCACACTCTCTTAAAGTCTAGATTCTAGAGTCTCCCATCATCACCTAGACTGCTGTCCTTGATCAAATTCTTTACCTAGAATCTTTTCTCTTTTCTCTGCTCCTTGGACACATTCTGGCCTTCAGAGTTTAGTGAACATGATTTTAGTTGAGTGTGACCTTCCTGTGTGCTGATTGACTTTAGTGCCATGTAAATGATGTGCTGTAAATCAGGAGGCGGGCGATCCCATCATGAATCATCCATTCGCTCCAACCTCATGATGACAGACATGCATAAATTCCAGTGGGCTCTGGCAGGTGCTGTCCTTTAGATTTCCAATTAAGTGAGCCCTAACTTTGCTCACCTCTCAGTGGGGAGGCTGAGCATTAATATGCTAATGAGCGGTGCAGGGAGTATTTGTGGGAGCCTTTTGGTGTTGGTGTAACCTGTGATCTTCTCTACTCTTCTGCCCTATTTAGACACCAGCAAGCTGGGCAGATGGGTCTGTAAAGGAATGAGGAGTGTTTCAGTGAAGAAATCATAGCCATGAGGAAACCGTGTCCTCACCATCTGCAAAAATGGAGACAGGAGGCTGCTGAGAGGACCATTCTCCTAGTACACAACTCAAAATGACTTCTGACCATCTTAGCAGCACCAAGGGGGCACTACTACACACCCAACAACGCATTTTTAGAGCATATTTTCCTAAGGACTTTAGTTGATCATCAAGGCACATTATTGTTGAGGAGTAACATGTTTTCTTGGACTAAGCATGGCTTTGAGTACCATTCTTGCCTCTAATGCATTCTCACTATACATCCTTGGGCACTGTATATCTAAGCATTAGTTTGATCAAAAGGAAACCAACAATGTGGGTATGGCCACGAGCAGACACTATATAGTAGCAGGAAATATTTGACTCTAGCTGTAGTTACTGCTACCATTCCCTTTTCTTCTCTCCAAAGCAAAATGGAGTTACTCCCCTTCCCTGAGTAAAAATTGACTAAACTCCCTGGACTCCATGACTTGTGATAAGATAACAAAATATAAAAGATCTTTGGTTTAAAAAAAAAGACAAAGGGAGGCAATTTTCTAGAATAACAACCTAATCAATACAAGGGGGAAAGAAGGGATTGTATGCCTTAAAGGGGCCTCACTGTAATGCTGGACCTAATGAATCTGTTTCCTTCGTAATAGCACAATGTAAAAGAACTAAAATCCATATCATAGCCCTTTATTCATTGAGATAAGATAAATGAGACTCAGTGTCACAAGGTGAGGAAAGAAATAAAGGGATTGTAAAAGAGGAGGAGGCAAGAAAATGGACCTTCTGTTTGTCATCCAGGGAGGACACAGCTGGAAAAGTGTAGAGTGTTGTCACTGTCAATCCAGTAGCTAGACAATAAAAATTTCTTTCAGTTATGGATCATAACTTCCCATGTTCCATCCAACATTAACAAAATCATTTATAATAAAGCTAGTTTCACCAAAGAAGCCATGAAATCCTTCAAACATCTCTCTTAGTTTGGATTCTGTTGCTATGATAAAACTCTGACCTAAACCAACTTGGAGGAGAAAGGACTTATTACATCTTAAAAGTTAGATTATATTACTGACAGAAGTCAGGGCAAAAACTCAAGGAAGGAATCTAGAGGCAGGAACTGAAGCAGAGACTATGGAGGAGTGCTGCTTAATGGCTTTCTCCCCATGGCTTGCTCAGCCTGATTTCTAATATAACCCAGATCTATCTGCTCAGAGATAGCACTGCCCACAGTGGTCTAGAGCCTCCAACATCAATCATTAATCAAGAAAATGCTCCACAGACACGACCATAGACCAACTTGATAGAGGTGACTCCTCAGTTGAGGTTTCTTCTTCCAAAGTGACTCTACTTTGTGTCAAGTTGGCAAAAATTAGTCATCACGGCATCCTATCATTCTCCTAGGCTTTACTGTACCATTCTTATTCAATCATTTGGTCCAAAGGGAAACTAGATCTTTCTGGCACTCTCTCATCTTTGCTGAGTATAAGAGGCCTTGGGATGCAAATGAGGAGTCTCTAAACCATGGTGGAGAGGACCATTAAGAGCCTTTCAGGAGACAGCAAGGTTTGAGCCAAGTCCTAGGGAACAAATCAGTGTTGATCAAGCAGAACAAGAGAGCAGCACATATACCCATTCTGTGACCTTCCATTCTTCTGGCCTATTGAGAACTTAAAAGACCAGGCAAGTGTGTCTGTGAAGAAATGAGTGTTTCTGTGAAAAAACCACAGCTATTAGGAAACCATGTCCTCAGCAGCTGCAAAAATGGAGACAGGAGGCTGCTGAGAGGACCATTCTCCTAGTATACAACTCAAAATGGCTTCAGAATGGCTGACCACCTTAGCAACACCAAGGGATTTCTACCACATATGAAACAAAGCATTTCTGAGTAACATTTTCTCTCCGTGGCTTTGGTTTACCCACTGACCAGGGTCTGTGTATGTTTATGAGCTCAGCTCTGATCATCTATTTGGATGGAGCCAAAAGTTAAGAGGCAGAGTAGTTCAACAGAGGCTACAAAGCTACAAGGAATGTGCAGGAGAACTTGTAAAAGTCTTTCCCAAAAGTTCTTATTTGAGGAGTAGGTGCATTATCCAGAAAATAATGGGTAGCCATTGAAGGAGCCCAAGGAACAGAATAAACAACTTACAGTCAGAATGGCTGGTAGGAAGCAAAGAATTGAAGTCAGGAAGTGAAAGAACGTATCAACCCATCACCTAGGCAAGTGATAAGGTGGGACAGATTCAGGGGACAGACACAAAAGAGAAAGAAGGCCAGTCTTTTATGAAAGAATCTGCCTGCCCAAGCAGTGAGTGGTTGCCTCCCAGGTATCTAGCTGTGACGTGGAGATGAGATGGAACGGTGTGTCACCCTCTGAGGTAGGGAGGTAGGAGAAATATGACTGGGTGGAAAGTATGTATACATCATTCTATTTATTTATTTTGAGACAGGCTTTCACTGTGTAGCCTTGGCTGGCATAGAGCTTGCTTTGTAGACCAGGCTGGCCTCAAACTCACACAGATTTTCCTGCCTCTGATTCCTGAGTGCTGGGATTAAAAGTGTGTGCCACCACACCCATCTCTCAAGGTGCATGCATTCAGGATATGCCATTTGGAGGTGACAGAAGGATATCCAGTTTTATATGTTTAGAGATTTTTCTACCAGGTATATTAAGAATAGAAAGTTTGGAAATGGCTAGACAATTTGAAAACATGAATATGGCTAAAATCAGACAGAGAATGATAGAATGTAGTACCATGATGTAAGAACCAGAAGATATGATTCACCATATGAATGTCATTAATATTAATAAAAGCATGAAGTTCAAAAGGTGGGAGTTTAGTTCTGATCTGTGCATCTGGCCATGAAACCTCAATTCTGTGAGTTTCCTCAGAGGACCAGCTACCAAGAAGGAGGATCCTTTGTATCCTGAGAAAATCCATTTAAGATCTGGAAGATCTGAAAAGTACAAGGTAAAAGGCAGCATGGCAAACACATTTTAAAAGACCCATTCTAGGAAAAAAAATAATATTCATGAATAGGAGTTCAAGAACGGCAACTCTTTCAGTCTTTAAGATAATTCAGGATGTCAGAGAGAGGAATCTTCAGTTTGTAAGGATATGGGTAAAGGCCAAGGGCATCCTGATGATCTAGGATACAATGGTTCAGGTGCTAGCTAGACACCTGTCTTCATTATTGTTCTATTGCTGTAAAGAGACACCATGACCAAGGCATTTTTATTTTTTAAAAGGATGATTTAATTTGGGGCTTGCTTACAATTTCAGAGGTTTAGCTCATCATCATCAATGTAGAAAGCAGACAGGCATGATGCTGGAACAGTAAGACCTTTACCCTGATCCACAGGCAGCAGGCAGAGATGAACAGTGGGCCTGGGATAAGACTTTAAGACTACAAAGCCCACCCCCCCCCCAACAGATTTCCTCCAACAAGGCCATACCTCCTAATTTTTCCTAAACAGTTCACTACCTGGGAACCAAACGTTCAAAAAGATGAGCCAGTGGAAGCTGTTCTCACTCAGACCACCACAACATCACAAGCAACATGTCAGGGGCACTCCTCAGTGAATGCTTTTAGGACCTCTGTTCCACAAATAGATTTTTAGTTGAAGTATGTGTGTGTGTGTGTGTGTGTGTGTGTGTGTGTGTGTGTGTGTGTGTGTGACAGAGACATAGACAGACAGAGACAGAGACAGAGAGAGACACAGAGAGAGAGAGAGACAGAGGGAGAGAGAGAGAGAGAGAGAGAGAGATCTCCTTTCTAGTGCATATTTTCAAAAGCATGTTCTTTGAACTACTTACCCTAAGGGATAATAAAGGGGATTACACATATGAACATGATGGTGGAATAATCTAAAGATCAGTAGAATAAAGGTGCTTCTTTGAGGCATGACTTTCCACAGCCTTTAATACGTCGATTTGCTTTGAAAATCTCCAGGACCTGGAGGTGGACCATGCATGTTCACCAAGCTTATTTAACCATGAAACCCAATTTTCTCTCCTGCAGTTTGGCATGGAACTACAGTGCCACCAACTGCAGTTTGGAAGGTGTTACTAGAAAGAGGAGAAAAATAATATGACCTGTAGCTGGGTCACTGCAATAAAACTTGTGAGTTCAAATCCAGCCATCATACTCATATATGGTTAGAGTCATCAGTCCTTCTTCTGGGGCCCTTAGTTTTCCTCTATGGAATGTAATTCATAATATCCACCTCCAAGTGTCGTTATACCAAATGAGAGAACATCAGAAAGCATTGAGCATTCTGACAAGGGTCAGAGAGGAGAGCAAGCAGAGAACTCCCTTGGCTTCTCCCTCCTGCTCCTACTGATTCAGGTTGGTCAATCCTAGCTGAAGCCCTTGGACTTGCTAGCCTGAAAATCCAGCAGCTTGTGGGAGTTGACCCCCAACAGGATAAGCAAAGGGATCATCAATGAACATGCACTGCCCTGAAATCATGGGGTTTCCTGAGCAATCACCAGCCAGAATTAACACCATGTATGATGATTAATCTCAGTTTGCAACTTGATGAGATCTAGAGTCACCTAGGAAATGGGCTTCTGGGAAAGCTTGTGGAGGTTGTTTTAACTGGGCTAACTGAGGTGAGAAGTCCCACCTTAACTGTGGGCATCACTGCTACTATGGACTGGAGTCCTGAACTAAATAAAAAGAAGAAAGCAAGTTGAATACCAGCACTCATTGTCCCCTGCTTCCTGGATGCAATGTGACCAGTCGTAGCAAGGTCCTGCTACCTCGACATCCCCAAACATGATAGATAGTACGCTGGAATTGTGAGCCAAAGCAGGTCTTTTCCCCATTGAGTTCCTTCAAACACAACAACAGAAAAGTGGCTGCAACACTGTTTCTGCTGACCAGCTGATACCTAGTGGACACCTAGCCCTGCTGCTTTCATGAGGCTGGGGTTCCCTGCACCTTTTTGTTGGCATTGCTGCTGATGCCAATTTGTTTAAGACGTGATTTGGCTATGTTGTCCAGGCTGGCCTCAAACTCGCTGAGTAGCCCAGGCTGACCTCCAACTCCCAAAGATTCTTCCACTCCAGCCTCCCCGTGCTAGGGTTACAGGCTGATAACACTGTGCCCAGCACTGCCTGCTCTTCCTGAGTAATCCAGCTGGACAGAAGGCTGGCCAGGGGTCAGTTCATTCTAAAGAAAACCTCCAGGGCATCTCAGGTCTCCTCTCCCTGCCTGGCTGCCAGGAGATGATGCTGAACCTCAAAACAGAAACAGAAAGGCTCTGTCAATCCCAAAGTTCCTCAGCATTCACTGTCCTTGAGTTATTTTTATATCTCATTTCCTCACATTATGGCAATTTACATACTTCAGCAGAGCACACAAATGTCCAGAACACACACCAGGAACAATAAGACATAGCCAGGGTCTTCATAGAATCCCTAGTACAGAGGAGGTTTCGGAAATCAGTTGCTAAAACAAGTGGTTCCCTCATCCCCGAGTGAGAGAATTCTCAGTAACACTTGACAATAAGTGGACGTGATGAGGGCCACACAGCACAGTAATTCCTGCTGGATTGCACATTGAAAGCTGCATTCAGTGCTCTGCCGAAGCCATCAGAGTGGGCTTTGTTGCAATGAATAAGAAGGGATTGCAGAGTGAATTGCTGCTTCATTGCCAAGTGCTTCCGATTCTCTGCTCCTGCCATCTGTGTCCTCCGGAAGACACACTAAAGCAAAGGTCCACATGGGGGCTGGCTCCAGGCTGCTGAGAAGAACAGCTCTCCAGGCACGGGAGCCAGAGAAGAGGGTGGCAACTTACTCAGGGTCGAGGCAGGACAAGAAAACTCATTGTCCCTCTAGTTAGAGAAACTTAAACAAGCAATCAGAGACAGGACCCCCACCCTGACACTCACTCAGGCATTCACCCCTCACTCTCAGAAAGCCAAACAGCTGCACTCACACATGCACATATGCACATATGCACACATGCAAGAACTCATTAATTCATTCAGCAAATAGTAAGTGACTACTTCTTAGCAATAACTATAAAACAAAGCCCATGAATGTGTGTTCTTGGAGTTTAAACTTCTCATGCACACACACACACACACACACACACACACACACACACACACACACGCATGCATGCACACACATGCACGCATATACTGGGCATAAATACACAAAGTATACATAAAGGCACATATACATATAAGGACACACATGTGCACACAAAAGCACACAGGCAAGTCACACACAAACATGCCTAACCAATTTAGATATCAGAATTGTCATTCCTACCCCAGGCAGTCACATACACACACTTTACATATATTTACAAATCAAATGCAAAACACCAAGGGTCAGTTCCATCGCTCAATTCTGCTAGTGTGGACTTATTTTACCTTGGAAGCTCTCAGCCCAAGACTACCATTCTTACCAAGAGCGCCTGCCATCTCTCTTTGGCTTACCATCTGATGGTTCTCCTTTGACACTTCCAGGGGCTCGCATCTGCAGTCTGGGCTAAGATTGCACAGTGATAGGCAACCTGGCATCAGGAGCATACCTGAAAGGGCAGCTACCTATGGTGTCGTGCAATGGAAGAGGTAAGTAACTCATTAAAGTAATCCAAGGTTTGCTCCCAAGTTCAATCCAACAGCAACAGCAAAAGTGAAACTAATAATAACTACCACTAGATAAATATTCACTGTATGCAAAGCAGTATGCTGAGTGCACACCATAGAATATTTTATTTTATTCTACCAGCAATCCATGAGAGTGTAGTATTGTTATGCCCACTTTGCACAAGATCAGAACTAAGCATTCCAAGGTTAGGACTAATGGCACCAGCTAACTGGTAACAGAGTCCATATTTAAACTCAGGCTCAAATGCTCCCTGCACCAGTTAGCTGCTACCAAATCAGTCCATCCTCATTGTTACATGCATTCGTTCTGATGCTTGCTGGGATCGACGATGCTGCTCTAGCTAAGTTCTCTCACAGGGCAGGATGAGGATGAGGCAAAGCTAAGCATCAGTTTTATTGGGAAGGAGTTGCCAAAATTTCAGTAATTGACATAGATATTTTAACCAATAATACTTTCTAAAAATCAATATTGAGGCAATTACCCGTGAACAACATCAGAACTTTAGGACCAGCAAGATGGCTTAGCATGTGGAAACACTTGCCTCCAAGGCTGATGACCTGAGTTCGATCCCCAGGACCCACAACAGAAGAAGAGAACCAGTTCCCACAAGTTGTCATCTGACCTCCACATGTACTTACTCCCACCCCCTCAACACACAGCATATATATACATCTGCAGCATATAAACACACATATAGTAATAATAACTTCTAAATTGTTAAAACCTTTAAAGACAAGGCCAATATTTCTGATGCTGGCTTTTTACTAAGACACCAGTGTAACTAGGTTCTGCACTATAATGGAATCATTCTGGTCCTCCTCCAGGCACATTCATCATCTGTGAAGTCAGAAACACCTGAAGGCTCACTTGATCATGTCAGGTGCCTATGAGGGGTGGCCTCACTGGGAAGGCTGGTATCACAAGGGCATCTTCCTCTAGTTCTGCATGGTCTCTCCAGCTGTCTGAGATATAGTATCAGAGAATCCAGACTTATTCCACAGAAGCTCCCAGCTCTGTATATGTGTGTCCTCTGAGACAGACAGAAGCCACAGCTGTTTCACAATCCAGGCTCAGAAACCACACAGTCTTCCTGCCATAGGATGACACCTGTTAGCCACAAACCACCAAGGCTAGCCCACACTCAAGGGAGTGATAAAGACTCCCGCTTCTGATTGGAGGCATTTTCTACCACACCACACCAACCCCCAGTGAAGCAGCAGATCCCCCAAATACCGACAGGGTGTGGTTGCATTGATAGGAATTTGTCCCACATCTGAATACATGGCCTTGTACATCATGTGGCCTTGAACTCTTGGGGCTGTCTACACTTCCAGGGGCTCTCTGCTCCCTTTCTCACCTCTAGGTAAATTGGGAGGCACTAGCAACGTTTCCTCAGTACACTTCACTAGTTATCAGTTTTGTATGAGCTAAGTGAGGCTCAGGAAATGTTATTTTAATTGTGAATGTGGAGGAGAGGAAGACTTGTCTTCATTCAGGAACTGAGCAGAAACTCTTTGAAATTGCACAAATCTCACCAAAACCACCTTTAAACTCCCATGGCTGACACAGCTCTTTCACCCTTCTTGGGCATCTTAGGTTTTCACCTCTAACATGAGAATATTAACACCAGGTTTTGCTTTTCATGTGTGTGTGTGTGTGTGTTTGTCTGAATGTGTGTCTGTGCATACTGGCTACCACATGCATGCCTGGTGCCTGAGAAGTCCAGCAGAGGGTGTTGGATTCCCTGAAACTGTCATTACAAATAGCTGTGAGCCACCATGTGGATGCTGGGATTTGAACCCAGGCCTTCTGAAAGAGTAGCCAATGCTCTTAACCACTGAGCCACCTCTCCAGCCCTAGTGTCAGTTTTTATTTTTATTCTAAATAGAAAATAACCAAGCCTGACATGAGTTTAAATAGCCGGGAGTTGTACCAGGTATTCAATAGTGCAGTTTTTTCTCCCCTCCATCACTCTTTCCTCACCTCTACCCTATTCAACATCTGTGTGTCTAACACAAAGACATCAGTGGCAGAAGGACAGAGCATTTCAGAGACAGAAATACATGATTGATAGTGTTGATTACATGTCCTCAGTCAGGGTCTAAGCAGGAAGACAAGCCAACTGACTTTTTAAAGCCAAGAGAATTTATTCTGTGAAGTTGCCTATATCGGTTGATGAAAATGCTGAGACATGGATGAGGCAACTTAGAGACTGCTGAGAGGAGGGATTGCCACCCTCCTACAGGACAAGAGGAGAAGTGGGGCTCCTGGAACCCACAGCCATAGTCATTAGATACAGTGTCCCACAAAAACAGGAACCGCCAACCTTAGTTGCTGTCAGACAAGAAGAAGCATGTCCTGGCCTCTCTAGCTGTCTCCTTCCACTTTCCCACCAGCGCCACCTCTTGCCTAATACCAGCCGGAAGTGATCTGATACTAGAGTCTGGAAAGGCCAACCAGCGTGTGTCAGTTCACCTGTGATAGATGCACAGCACAACAGAGAAGGACAGGGAGCAAAGCAAAGCCACACAGGGCAGGCACCACACAGCAGCCATCACTTTAAAGCTGCAAAGTACTGGAACCAACAGTGCAGTGATTCACAAACTAATTGTAATACAATGTTTTCATTATCCACTGGAGCATGAGACCACACCCTTAAAGAAAAAGGAATTCTTCCTCCCACAGCAGCCATCAGCTGGAATAGCTCCTCAATTGGGGTGGGGGATTACAAGCCCCTCCCACCTCCAATGCATACCAATTTTAACTCAATCACCAATTGAAAACCAAGTTCTATGCTATCATTTAATCTTCACAGCTGCTGGTTAGAACAAGTACTGTCACTATCCCCACAGCAAACAGAGAAACTGAGAATCAGAAAGATTAAGTTCCTCAGTCAAAGACTGAAGCCAAGATGCCGATACCATGCAGAAAAACTCTCCCCAGAGGCCAAGCTCAGAACCAGATTGCATGCTGCACGGTGAGACAAACTGGCTGGAAGTGAAGATCTCTCATCCCCTGTTCCACGTGTTCCTACGATCCTGGTTTCCTTGTCTACAGCATAGGTGCATTAACTACTTCCCCTCCAGAGTTCTGTGAGGGTTAATAAGCTAAACTCCATGTGGTAACTCATACATGTGGTTTTCTCATATTTGTTTATTGCTCCTAGATTTGTCTGTGAATCTTTCAGGTCCTACCCCAGCCGGAGAGAGTACTCAGGATCACAGGGATTCTGAGAAGCAGGACTTCATCAACCAACATGCACAGTGGTCTAGAATGCCCAGGAAGCTGAAGAATTAGAAGGAGGAACGACTCAGCCAATGAGAGGCAGGGCTAGGGGTGAAAGCACCAGCTCCTTTGCCCACCGAGCGACAATTCTAAGGCTATGTCCAACACAGGCAGGGGTCTTCAGCAGAGCTGAGCCTTGGTTATGCAAAGGTATTCCCTTACATAAAATACACACTCAGTGGCGACTCTCTTCTTTCTTCTGTTTCCTTATTCACTGTGCTTCCTGGGATGAACTTCCCCACCCACCAAAAAAAAAAGAAAAAAAAACTGTACCCAATTCTTTGTCACAGTGCCCACTTGGGGGGAATCTAATGTTTTTACCATTCACCAGCCCCCACCAAGTTACTCCCTCTGTTTCTCTCTCCATGGGATAAACTGAAGTGGGAAACCACTTCCTAGACAGTAACGCACCCAAGCCTTTGCAGGAAATGGACAGAAGCCTGTCCCCTGGCAGATTGAACAAATATCCAGGACCAAAAGGATCAGCCCTATAAGCTGAAGGTCTTTGCTTCACCCAAGGGATGAATAGTGAGGCTACTTCTGTGTTAGAATAGACACTTTTAGTGACAATCCCACCCCACAATAAGAAGACAATGGTCTGTGCACACAAAAAGCTCAGTGGGATCCCCTGCAGAGTTGGGCTTCGGTCTCTGCAAATTATTTTCTTGCTAATCAATATGTTTAATAAATAATATTCCAGTTGATTTCATTACCAGCAATACACAAATCAATAGAAGGTTATTGCATGGTAACTTCCCATTGATATTGTAATCCTCCTGATTTAATAGATGTTGCTTTTCCGAGGACTGCTGTTTGCATTAGGAATTGGGGGAAAGAAAAACAAAAACACAACAATTCTATCACAGAACAGAGGTTCAGTTTAATAAGTAGCAGCACAGGACCAACTAGCCCCTCCCCCACTTCTGTCTGCCCTGACCTGCACTGTGGTGCCCCACTGCCTGGGTCTTTGTTAATTTCCTTGACTGGACCCCAGAATATAATGAAATTAAAGGCTGAATGGGGTGGCTTCCCAGATACCTTTAGCAGGTGTACTAGTCTTTAATTGGCAAATCCTAGCCAGGAACTTCTTCATGAATGAAAATCCTAAACAGGAAAATGAGTGGAGTCAAATGATAACCCCTAGCTCCAAATAATCTGTCAAATTCTGGCATATCAAAGCCAGGATGGGCCCTGTAGTTGCCAACTGCAAAGAGGCCGATTACTGGACCCTGAGTGATGGCATCAGAATCAGGAGAGACAGTTTTCAAAACTGCAGGTTCCAGTAGTTCTGATGTTAGAGGACACATGTGGGACCTGGAAAATGCACTTTTAAATTTTTCATTAAAGTATAACATGCTATACAAACTAAATTCTTTAGGGTATGAAAAGGCAGAATGATGTCAGACTTCACAGGGCAAGCACAGGGTGTCACATGATTGTCACTGCCACATGCGCCAGCCACTGCCTTGAAGGTCTCCAAATCCTGATACCACACTACTGGCTGCAAATTCGTAGCTTCCTTTGACTTCTAGGGTTTGGTGAGGCCTTGGAATACTTCAAAGAATCCAGGCAGGTCCTACATTAAGAATTACAGCTTTATCTTGAAGATTACAAATCAAGACCAGCCAAGCAAAGAGACCAGTAAAGAAAATCTGGAGAGAACTCCAAACATGAAATGTTCATGTGCTCAGGAAAAGTTACCTTCCCAGCACACAATGTTTGTAAAAATCCCAGGGAAGATTACCAAGCCCTAGCATCTAGACTCTGCTGAGGTTTCATTTGGACTGATTAAATCATTAGCATATGGGGCTGGAGAGAAGCTTCTATGGTTAAGAGTGCTTGCCATCATTCATCATGAAAGTTAGAGTTCATGTCCCACCACCCACTTAACAATCTGAATGTCCCACAAACCCATCTAACTCTATCTCCAAGAGATCCAACACCTTCTTCTAGCCTCCTTGCATACACAGGTATACACATCAGTACACATATATGAACAGACACATGAGCATAAATTAAATAAAAATACATCTTTTATCATTGACATGTGACTGAGCTCAATTCCTGTCCCTTCTAGATCCCCAGAAATCACACTGCTATCTATTCACCTCCAGTTCTGATGACTTCTCAGGTCTTATTCCTATTTCTCAGAGCCAAGATGCATTTTGGGACTTTTCTTAGCCTTCTTCATTGCATTCCCATCACCACATGTATATGAAGGTATATATATATCTTCAGATAGTTGATATTGTTGGTATCTTATTCCCATTGGCCAGACCAATGCACTTATTCTCTGGCTTCTATTCAGAAAGCCAGCCTCTTGGTCTCACGGTGACATCAATTGTATGGTGTCATTTATATATCAGAGCTCCCTGTAGGATCAGATGGAAACTACTATCACCAACATTTATATAGCAGACCACATGCTTTCTTGGTTCTTTTCTACCCTATTTTGCTTCTCTCACCCCCTCTTTCCAGGAACATTTCCTTCTTAATTTTCCCCAGTATCCCTGATTCAGGCACTGCTTGTCCTGAAGGCTGAGATTAGGTACTCCATATTCTTTCTTCTCACATCAGCTGCTGAGTGAATTTCTTCTTGCCAATCAGAGCTCTGAGCACCTCTTTAACCAGTTTGCAATATATAAGAATGTTGGCTTTCCAGCACTGTAACAAAATACAAATGCTTAATTTATAAAGTGAAAAGTTTTGCTTTTGGCACACAGTTTTGAAGGTTCCAGTGCATGGCTAAATGTCCAGGTCGCTTTTCAGTCTGTGGTGGGACAATACACCATGAAAAAAGCTTGAAGCAAAGCTGAGTGGCCTATTGCTGTGGATATCGCTCTGTATAAATAAAAAACTGATTGGCCAGTAGCCAGGCAGGAAGTATAGATGGGACAAGAAGAGAAGAGAATTCTGGGAAGTAGAAGGCTGAGGCAGAGAGACCTGCCAGTGGCCACCAGGACAAGGAAGATGTAAGGTACCAGTAAGCCACGAGCCACGTGGCAAAGTATAGATTAATAGAAATGGGCTGAATATAAGAGTAAGAGCTAGACAATGGTAGGCCTGAGCTAACGGCCAAGCAGTTTAAATTATATAAACGTCTGTGTGTTTATTTTATAAGTGGGCTGTTGGAATAACAGGGCTTGGCAGGGGCTGGAGAAAAGGTCTCCAGCTACAGCTCACCCTATGATGATGAAGAGCAAGGGCTCAGAATCCCACAGTGACTGTCAAGGGTGTGGTCCCCAATCACCTAAAGACATCCCACAAGATTCTGCTTCTCAAACATTCCACTTCCTCCCACTTGTTCACCCTGGGGACAAGTCTTGAGCACACAGACCTTCAGGGGACTTTCAAAATCCAAAACACAGCAGTGAGTCTCTGTCCATGTCACTCTAGGATGACATAGCACACATGATATTAATGGTCTCACTGACATTTACATAGCCATTTGCCTATATCTCATTAAACATGTCAGTACTTGCAATTTTGTTATGTATAGTACTCTGATAAAGACTTTGAACGCTCAAAATATAAAATGAATATATAAATAAAACCTCATTTCACATGCTTCTCTGGTAAAATTCAAATTCCCTGAGACAACCTGTCCACTCAGATTGACTCTTTATATCCACCCCTATCCCTACCCTATACCCCATCTCCTTCCCAAAAGACAGGTGGCAACTAACATCACCATCGGGGCATGGGTCTGTGGTCTGTCTCCTGAGCATTGTGTTTAATCCACCAAGGTGAGAATGGTGTCTCCTGCTTCTCTTGGGGCTCCCCACTGGTACCCTCTGTGGAGGTGTGCAGCCACAACCTCTGGTCATGAGTTCCCCCACAACACAATACCTCTGCCCTGGCTGTATACTCTCTGTGTGCAAACAGGCTCTCAACTCATGTGTGGAACATGTAGGATCTCATTAGTGTCTGAGAAACATGGGTGGGTATCCTAGGCTCACATACCTGACTTTCTCACTTCTCATTTATCCATTTGTAATTACTACATACATCCAAGTCCTTGCCAAATCCAGGATTCCCAAAATATGTTCAGGAGTCTCCCATGTAACACTAAAACCAGTGAAGAATAAACCCCATTACTTGATCTCCCCAAGAAATACCAGGCTGTGTCTAACACTGCCTTTCCTATGGCTACTCTTGGACTTCCATATTAGTTACTCCTCTCGTCACTGTGACCAAATATTAACAAAAAACTGAAGCGAGGAGGAATTTATTCTGGCTCACACTTTGAGGATAGAGTCCATCACGGCAGGGGAGGCATGGGAGCATGGAGTCACTTGCTTAGATTTCCACAGACCATTAAATGCAGACAGAGCAGGAAGCAAGATGGGCTGTAAACCTCAGTCCCTCCCCACCACAAAGACTCATGTCCTCCTGATAGGTACCACTTCCAGAGGGTCTGCAGCCTCCCAAAATACCATTATCAGTTTGTGTGGGACCGGGTAGGTGTTCAAACACATGCGCCTGTGGAACACATTTTACATCCATACCACAACTTTGTTTTTGTTTTTTCATTTTTAGGGTTATCTCTTAGCTTTCTTCATGGCAGAAAGTTCCAGGGAAGACTGATGAAGGAACAGTAGAAAAATGTTGCCAAAATAAGAATAAATATGTTACTAAACGCTTTAAGTAAATCATGCTTTATAGCAGTCATTACCAGGATAGGTGAGCTATCACCATTTATTGATGACTTATTAAGTGCTCGCTACATACAAGTATCCTCCCCTGCCCTCTGTCAAGTTGGAGATTTTTATCCCCATTTTGCAGATGAAGAGAATGAGGGTCTGTTGCAGTTTAGTTTCTGTTGCTGTGATAAACAGTTAATTTCATCGTAAAAGTCACAATCCATCATTAAGGGAAGCTGAGGCAAAAATTCAAGGCAGGAGCTTTAGGCAGAAACCACAGAGAAATGCTGTTCACTAGCTTATTCCTCTAGCTTACTCAGCAGCTTTCTTACACCTCCCAAGCCCCTTGCCTAGGGATGGCACTGCCACCAGTGGGCTGGGCCTCCCTCTTACATTAGCGAGAAATTAAGGAAGTGATTTATAGACATTCCCACACGCCAATCTGATGGAGGCAGCTCCTCAATTGAGGTTCCCCATTCTCCAGTTTGTCAGATTAACAACCAACATTAGCCATCACAGGGTCCATGTGACTAAACTACATGAAGTCATGTATCTCTTACGATTTATTATGTTGTGTTTTAACACTTGAGAGGAAAATGCAGTCTTAATTCACATACCTAAAGCCAGGTATCAAAGGCTTGCTAGGGCCCCAAAGTTCTGCCCCCCCCCCCCCACTTTTCTGGTCACTAAGTGAGAAACCATCTGTCTTAGTTTCCTTTGCTGTGATAAAAACACCCAGACAAGAGCAACTGAAGGAAGAAAGAGTTTACTGGGCTTGTAGTTCCAGGTTACAGTGCATCATTTTGAAGAAGTCAAGGAATCGGAAATTTGGAGCCATGGATCGCATCACATCCATGGTCAAGAAAGAGCAGAGAGCAAGGGGTTAATGCACGCACAGCTTTCTGCTTGTTTCCCCACTCTCGTACAATCTAGCATCCTCTACCAGGGGAACAAGGACACTCCCAGTGGGCAGATCTTCCTACATCAATGAACACACTCAAGACAATCACCCACAGACGCACCTACTAGCCAACCTAATCCAGATGATCTCTCTTCTTCCCAGGTGATTCTAGACTGCATCAAGGTGACAATTCAAACTAACTGTCACATGATCCTTTTCCTCAAGAGGTCTTTATTCTAGTCCACAGTTGAGTGAATAAAGTGTGGAAATCAGAATCTGAGCCAGTTCAATAGTCCCTTCAAGGCACCCACAGGTCAGATCTCTATAGGAGAAAATTGTAGGTCTCCGAGGAAGACTCCACGGGTTATTGAGAAAACAGTAATTAAGCATCTAAACTGGGGCTTTTGAGTGTCAAGAGGGGACTACTGAAACTTGCTCTGATTGCCATCTGTACATCCTGGGAGGCAAATGGAACACATGATCACTCCGAGGTGTGGAGGCAGAGCCCTAAGAGACAAGAACAGACTGCCCTGTATCACACATTAAGTATCTGCAGCGCATCCTACTTTGGGGCTGTCCCCCTAGTTATTAGCATTATTATTGGCCTTTAAATATGTCATAGTCAAAGATTTGCTCCATTCTTCAGTGTGATTGCCATTGATTTTTGAAGCCCACATCTTCTTCCCCAGGGAAGCATGTCTTCAGCAAAATAATAGAAGGAAATGGGAAAGAAGTGTTGAATTTATAGGCGTGCATTTTACAGGCATCACTTTAGGGATGCAGCTGGTCTCAACACGGCATCTCAGAGGGTAGTCTGGGAACCACCCACATCAGAATCATCTGGGACATTGTAAAAATGCTGATTGCCGAGTCCCAACACAGATCTGCCATGCAGGAATTTCTAGGGACCGACCTGAGAACTGTGTACTTATTAATAAGTTATCTAGAAGTTTTTACATGAAAAGTCAGGCACCCCAAAGTCCACCAGGCCTGGAAATTCAGATAACAGAGGAAGCCCCTCACACATCAGGCTACTAGACATCAGGTCTGAGGTGCCTCAGAAAGGGCTACAAATTCCTGGCAACTTCCAGCTGGGAGGTCATGAAGAGTCACCCCCTCCCCCACCCCAATGGACACGCCTGTCCTGGTTTACCTGTGTGCAGAGGAGGCCTGGGTCTCAGGGTTAGGTCTCCAGCTGGAGGAGTGGGCAGGTTCTTGGCAGTGGCATCTGCCAGGAGGAGCTGGTAAAGGCCTGATTTATGACACTCAGCATGGGATTTGGCTTCTGAGCTCAATCACTGTGGCTCCCCACGGTGGGGTTCATGCGCTGTAACGGGCCTGGAAATTGGAGAGGAATTTACCTCCTGCTGCCGAACATTACATAACAATCAAGAGAAACAAGCAGAGACAGGAGGGAGCTGTCTCCTCAGCTGGCATGGCAGCCTGGCACTGCAAAGGAGCAGGCCTAGGGAAGGACTGCTGGGGTTTTCTTCCATCAGCAGCCTTGGGAATGGGGTCCAGGGTGAGCCAGCCAGAGCTGGCACCAGGACCAGTGCAGATTCAAGCACTGGCCCAGATACTTGTAGAAGGAATGACTGGAGAGAAAGCACGTGTGGCTATCTAGTCCCATGCCTGCAGACCCTCCAGCTACAATGCTCACAGTAACAAAGCCTTCCTCCTTTGCAAACAGACTCTGTGTTTGACATCTTCATCAGAACAGAGCATCAGGCAGAACGGGCCTGCAAGACAGGCTGGGTGGAGCCCAAATCATTACAACCTCATAGGTCATGAGCAAGAAGTTGGATTTTCTTCCAAGTGCCCTACAGTGTCACAAATGGGATTTTTTTTTCTCCCCAGCTTCCCTGGTTAGTCACTGCACAGAAAGAGCAAGAGGTGACTGATGCTGAAAGCCAGTTCTGTTGGGCTCACTCCAAACATGAGTCCTTACTTACTTCATAAAGTTAATGCCAGCAGACATGCAAGTCGGCAACTTGGGGAGGCCCTGGCTCTCTGTCTGGTTCTCACCAGGGTGATGAAACTTCCAACAAAATGGTCAAACCTCACAAAGGCTCTCCCACTCTGAATCTCCATTCAACCCGAGTCCTACTCTGTGCTGCTGGAGTTATCACCAGGAACATGCCAGTTATTCTTCCATCGGGGAACTGTATCTTCTGATAAATCAATAAAAGTCCGTGTGTAAAAGACTTTCATCACCATTGAAATGAATGGTGTCAGTTACTCTGACTAGATTTGTATTCTCTCTGTCTTCCTCCCAGGAATTGCACTTCTGGTACCCAGGGTGTATACAGCACATGCTGGACGCAGTCCAAACTTATTCTTCATGGGCAAAGACAGGATGACGTCACTTGCTTTTGCATTAAGGCATCTAACATTCGTGAACACCAGCTGCATGTCCAGGCCCAAAGTTGGTGAGTTCAGGATGTCACAGAGAATGAACCTATCATGGCCTTGTTCCCGTGTTGCTCACAGTCTAATAGAGGACACAAATATTCATAGATGTCAATTTACCAAGGTTAACAAAGGCTTGTACTATCACAGGGATACAAGGCTGCAAACACACAGGAGGCTGAACTGGTCAGAGCAAGGTTCCTGGAGGAGGTGTTCTTTGTGGGGGACATAAATGAAAAGTGATATCTACAACTTGGGGAGAGGGAAAGTCCTGTGAGAATAGCACCTGCAAATCTCCCAGCAGAGGGCGTCTGGACCCTTGACCCTGCCTGTCAATCACAGCATCTCCACTCCAGTCTGGCTGTACACACTCCGGGACCACATTCCTATAGAAGACAGTGTTTGGCAACTAAAACACAAATGCTGGAAGTGGAGCCAAGCAAATGACCTCAGTGGGCCTATCAGCTGTTTTAATCTCTACACACAGACTGGAGAAGGTGGGCTGATGACCCACAGGCCTGGGCTGAGGGCCAGAGGTCAGGAGTCAGAGGTGAATGACCAGACACACACAACCATGAATGGTGAGCTACAGCTAATGGAAGAGCAATGCTCACTTGTCCTTTGCTTGTTTTTCTTTGCTGCACATTCTAGACACACAGTTCGCTATTCAGATTATCTTGCAGAATTCCAAACCCCAGAGTGATTCCCAGAACCAAGCAATTAGGCCATTTTAGCTTTTGAAACTGACCAAGTGGACTCCATTCATGTCATTTCATACATGTCTTGCCTCAGCAATGTTCACTGAGAATGGATTTAAGACATGTCCACTGTTAGATGTGTGACTTGAAACAGGACGTGATCTCTATCTTGGTGAAGGCAAAATTGTAAATACTTTCTAGAGACCCATCAATGCAGTCCTTAGCATCAGTGTTTGCTGTGGAACAAGGAATGCACTCGATGTCTTGCACACATCCTCCTGCAAGTCTTTGCCCCATCTCAGGTGTGAAGGATGAGCTTCAGCAAAGTTAGGCAGCTTATTTAGATCACATAGTAAGTGGAGGAATCCAGATTCAAATTCAAGCCCATCTAATTCCACACACAGTGATTATGGTCACTGCAGTCTGATCACTGAGATGAGGGAGCAGATGGAGGGAATTAAAAAGAAATGTAGGGAAATGCTAACTTGATCATGGTGCCAGGAAGAATTTCCTTGGTCTAACAGAAAGGGCATGGGGTCGGGGGAGGGGAGAAGTGAAGAAGATTGATAGCAATGTGTGCATAAAATACCAGAAATTCTACTTGTCAAAAACGCCATAGAAAACTCAGAAGGTAAATGAGAAATGGGCTAGTTGCAATATGTATGATGGACATAGCTTAGTCTTACTGGAAAACACTGCTATAAACATCAGATTCTAAATAATAAAAATACAAAACGACACAAAGGCAAAGAAATTTCAAAAGTGGCCTGAGAGATGGCTTAGCAGTTGAAAGGATCTGAGTTTGATTCCCACCATCCACACTGGGTGGCTTGCATCTGCCAGGAAACCTGATGTCTCTGGCTCTGGTGGGTACCTGCACTTGTGCATTCACACATAGATACGTGCATACCATGTAATAAAAGTCAGTTTTTTAAAACTTTATAAAATGGCCGAAAGACATTACTATTTACTATGAAAGTATCCATAGTTTTAAAAACAAATTAGGAAATGGTGATGTGCCCTGTTTTTCTCCCCAACTGTGCAACTGGCAAAGGTTACAAAAATAAAAATAACCCCAGTGTTGATGAATGTTCTGTGAAATGAGCATGTGTGCCCACTCTATCAGTAAATGTCTGGGGAGCATTGGACTATATGAATTAGGAGCCTTTAAAAAATTATAACCTTTAACTCAATAATTTCACTTTAGAAATTTATCAGAGATGCAGACTAAAAGGCAGAGAGTAGGATGTTCACCGTGGCATTATTTATAGTACGGAGGAACCGTAAATCACAGAAAAGCTCAACAATAGGTGGACGGTGGAATCAATTCCGATGTATCCAGATGGGAGTACACAGCTATTAGGAATCATATTTTTGAAGACCATTGAGTAGCATCATCCATCTACTTCATCTACCTAGAAGGAAATATTAAAGATCGACTACTTCACAGGAGGACTGTGGCTGCGGGATTCAAGACAGCTGCCATTTTCTCCCATCTTCTCCCATCATTCTTGTCTCCACTTTCCAAACATCAGCACCTGATCTGCAAAAACAGGTTTACAGGTATTTCTTCTACTTCTTAAGTAAGCACACCTGAAACTCTGCTCTCCCTTTTTTTTCTTTTTTCTTTCTTTTTTTTTTTCCTTTTCTCCAACTTGTTTTCCCCTTAAGGCCCTTCTGCAGTGGGAGAAGAAAAAAACCAAAACACACCTCGGAGCCACTGACAACTACTAGCTTCTTGGTTTTCATGTTTCCCAGGGGCCATGACAACTGTTTCTTACTTTACTTCAGGTCTTCTTGCCTTGTAGCTAGACCGTGGCAGCTCCCTCTTCATTGATGTCATAGAGTCCAGCTCTTTTCCAGGTCACATTTGCTGCTGAATATGTCCCTCTGGAATAAGGACTCTTGTCACACTGCTCCAGATCAGGAGCTGAAATCCGGACCCTTCTTTAATGTTTCCTTCTAGGTCGATGAGTAGATGAATTCCCACTCCACCATGGTCTTCAAAACAATGATTTCCAGTAGCTGTACATTCCCATCTGGGTCCACTAGGCTTGATTCTTCAGTGACTCTAGAGTTGCTGAGAAGAAAATCCCAACATCCTTTATCTGTAGTGTAAAATCAGAGCCCCCAAAGAAGGAAAAGATTTAGATTGTAATGATGATGGCCTTGATTTGTATGGAAAATTCTGAGGCTGGATTTTTTTTAAATAACCAGTCTGGGTTTCTAAATACATATATATATATGTATGTATATAAAACTATTTTGTTCCTATATTTAATCTTCTTTTCCACCTATATCTGCCGCTCAAATGACTTACCTGTCAACTTGTTACATGCTCAGCACACAGTAGGTGCTGTGTAGTGATGTGGGTGGTACAGAGATCATCAAACCTGGATACATACCAATACCCCAAGACCCAGCCTCGCAGCCTTCTCTCCACAGTAACTTTGTGATTCTCTCTTATTTAAAGGATGGTGAAGAGGCTATGACCTGAAAAAAAAAATCAATGACTGCCCGCTAATAAAGGTTCTTATGCAGTAAATGCGCTCTTGGGAAGCCAGATCCTGCCCACTCCTCAGCTTTGGCCTGATGCCCTGGAGTGATTTACTCTGCGGTAACATGATGGAGCCTCCACCATAGAAGGGAATTAAATAAAAATGCAATAAAAGAGGACAAAATCAATCTGCTTACAGTTTTGTTTAATAAAAATTCATGAAGGATGGGCAGGCAGGCCCATAAGCAATGTACCAGTTCTGCCAGGAGCTGGCTGGGGACACACTCAGGCTTCAGGCATGGGGCAGGGGGGCTCAGCTGGAACTGTATGAGCAGACCTCCCACCCTGCAAACCGCTATAAGCTGGGCCCTTCTGCCAGGCTGTCGAGCCAGACCTGCCTCCCTTGAAAGAGGGGTGAGCCAGGTGAAGCAGTGTTAATGGAAGAATTCCTGCAAACCAAAGGAGAATAGGAGATCATTTTCTTTATGGGCTCCATCTCCCTAAAACCATGACGCTCCACATGTTCTGGAATGACCTACATTGGCTCTCAAGCCTGACCAAGTACTTTTTATAGTAAAAACTATTTCAGGCCACAAAATAATTCTTTCAATTGTGTGGTTATATACTCAAGACTCCATGTCTTTGGATGGAAGCATCAGACTGCATACTTGTATTAGGGGCTAGGGAGATGGCTCCCAGGGTAAAGTACTTACTGCACAATCCTAGAGGGCTGAACTCTGATCCCATGCACCCACAGGAAAACTGAGCGTGGTGATGTGTCCCTAGAATCCCAGCACTGGGGGTAGAGATAGGAGGATCCCAGAGTTGAGGGAGGCAGCCAGTCTAGTCAACCAATAAGCTCTGTGTTCAGTGAGAAATCCTCTCTCAAAAACTAGGGTGGAGAGAGACTGAGGAAGACATATAGTGTCAATCTCTAACCTCCATATACACACACATATGCACACTTACATGAATGAACACAAATACAACACACACACACACACACACACACACACACACACACACCTCCAATGATTTTAAAATAAGTTTTACTGGACCTAGCCTCACATTCGTTAGCAATGCCTCTATCATTGCTTTGGTGCTACGATGGCAGAGTTGAAGAGAGTTGAGCAAAACAGAATTGAAAAAGACCTGCAAAGCCCAAACATTGGTTATCTTGTCATTTGTAAGAAACGTTTAAAACCGCTGATCTATACTTTGAGGTTAGCAGCAAACAGCCTTAGTGGTCCCCCTCCAAATCATCCATCCATTCCACAAAAATGGCCAGGCCAGGCCCCATGCTAAGGCTGCAGAGATGATGACTACCACTTTAAAATCAGCCCTGGCTCTCTAAGGTTGTTGGCTGTACTGTTTTCCTTCCGGTACGTAGTGAAGCACCATGGCCCAATGGCTTAAAACAGTGCCTGTTTGTTGTTTCATGGCTGTGCAGGTCAAAACAGCTCAGTGTCTCACAGGCAGAAATTAAGGCATCAGCCAGGCAGAGCTGTTGTCTAAAGGCTAGAGAAGGAATTTTCCTCCCAACTCATTGAGGTTGTTGGCAGAATCCAGCTCGTTCCAGCTCTAGCCCTGTCTTCCTAATGTTACTGCAGATTGTCAGCCAGGAACCTCCCCCTACCTCTGGAGGATTCCACATCACTGCCTGTGTGGCCTGGTCTTCTTCAACGCAACCACACACAGCACATGGAGCCCTCTCCTGCTTTGGACCTTTAGCTTCCCTCTGCTCTCTGCCTTTGAGAGCTTTGAGGCTTTGTGACAGCCCTTAGTCTACCTGGTTAACCAATTAATCTCTCCATGTTAAGGTCAACTTGACACATAATCATGAGAGTGACAGCTCATGCTCACTAGTGATGTTAGGATATATTACTAGTCAGCTGGCTGGACTCGGTTTGCTCTACCTGCACAGAAGATCGGATGAGAAGTTCTAGTGTTGGCAATCCCAGGCCCTTGAGTGCCCATGGCCTACAGGACAGACTGCTGGACCCAAACACTTACAGTCCATGCCCTGTGAGCTAGAAATGTATTGCTCCAGCCTTTCAAAGCCAACAACTTATACTCTAGGAACTCAAACTGGTGACTCCCTGGGCTGGGCTACAACCCGTTGCTCCCAGCCCTTAGTGATTACTGTCATTCTCGGCTTTCAGAGAGGTGGCCACCCGGCAGATGGCAGCAAGCAGCAACAGGGCACCTACTACTATTCCATTCTCTAATTGGCCTCAGGTTCAGGGACCCTCAGCCCCACAGCAGCAAGTGTCACAGCACTAAGGCCTACTATATCAGACCACTGACAATGGTTGGTGTCACAGAACTCAGGCCCAAGGTAGCTGACATTCCCAGCAGCCTTCTGGAAGCTTCCAGAGACCAGGGTCCATAGTTTCTCAAATTCAGCTCTTCACCACTGTTTGGTGTCATTTCTACCCCAGATGCCCCACGGGACTCTGTGTCTGCTCTGTCACTGCCAGTGCCACCCTTTTGCCACAGCCGCCACTCAACTGCTGCCTTCCTGTCCTCTCCTTGTGTTACCAGCTTGATACACTCTGATAACTATAAAAATCTAAAGTAGTCAAGAAAAGACCACTCAAAGGAAGCCTTCTGGTAAGTCTGATATTGCAGTACCAGGGCAACACAGAAGGGAGTCTGCCAGCTGCGTCATAGACTGAGTTTGAAGAGCCTGCTTATGCAGCCAGATAAAGGGTACAGCAAGGGTGTCTGCACCAGTCATAACAGCCCCACATGCAAATGAAGGACTATGCTTACACCAGTCCCAGGCTTCTTACTGGGCCACCATGAGAAGTACCCATCCACCTCACCCAACCCAGCTTGGGTAGAAATGACCATAAAGTCATCTAGAATTCACAAAGACTTATAATGGGAAAAATAATTATTTTTTAAATTATTATAATTTATATTAAAATAATTATAAATTATTTTTAAAGTGCAAGATCTTTAAAATAGTTGCAGTAGGAGAGAGGAGGCTGGAGGGATGACTCAAAGATTAAGAGCATTGGTTACTCTTCTGTGGTGATATTATGTTCCCTAAAATATTGTGCACCCTAATAAACTTATCTGGGGTAAGAAAACAGAACAGCCACTAGATAAACATAGTGGCACACACACTTTAATCCTATCATTCTGGAGGCAGAGATCTATCCAGATCTCTGTGAGTTCAAAGACACACGGGAAACAGCCAGGCATGGTGACACATGCCTTTAATCCCAGGAAGTGATGGTAGGAAGCAGAAATGTATATAAGGTGTGAGGACCAGGAACTAGAGCCTAACTAAGCTTTTAGGCTTTTGAGCATCATTTCATCTGAGATGCATTCCCATGAGGATGCAGAGGCTTCCAGTTTGAGGAAACAAGATCAGCTGAGGAATTGGCAAGGTGAGGTTAGCTGTGGCTGGTTCTGTTTCTCTGATCTTTCAGCATTCACCCCAATACCTGGCTCCAGGTTTGTTTTTATTAATAAGACCATTTAAGATTCATCCTACACTCTTCTCAAAGAGTTGAGTCAGATTCCCAGTACCCATATGGGAGCTCACAACCTTCTGTAACTCCAGTCCCAGGGGATACAATGCCCTCCTTTGGCCTCCACAGATACCAGGCACAGACATGGTGCACAAACATATATGAAGGCAAAATATCCATATAAATAAAGTTAATTATTTTTTAAAAAAAGTTTTGGCTAGAACAGTGCCTACAGGAGCCAAAGTTGTGCATTAGCAGCAAGCAGCTGTGAATGCTGTGTAACTTCTCCAAGGTATATACAAAGTGTTCAGAGTGCTGACTATGGACAGTCCTTTACTCACAGTAACTGGTACCCCAGGGTGGGACCCAAAAGCTGTCTACTATGGAGACAAATCACCCAGCCTTTTTATGCCCCACACACTTCAGCCTATTTAAAGGAAAACTAAGATGGCATAGTGGCACAAGCATTTAATCCCAGCACTGGGAGGCAGAGGTAGGTGGATCTCCGTGAGTTCAAGGCCAGCCTGTTCTACAAAGTGAGATCCAGGTTAGCCAGGGATGTTACAAAGAGAAAACTTGTCTCAAAAAAAAAACAAAAAAAAAAAAAAAAAAAAAAAAAAAAAAAAACGTTTTAAAGGAAAAACAAACATTAAAAGATCCAGTTAAAATAAAGACATTAACATTAATCAATTACCAATGCTTAATTCCTTTGCCAGTGACACAGAGACATGAAAACCTGTAACATATCTCAGATATAAAAGTATGATCCTTTGGGGACATATTTCAGAAATTCTGCATACTAAAGAGAAGTTATATATTTGGTAGTATATTTTAAGTAGCAATAACAAATAGACCCCAGACTTCAGTCGATTAAGAGTTAGACCTAGATTACTCTCTCTTAACTGTCCCAGAGGAGGTCCCAGGCCAGTAACTTTTCATCTCTAACACATTGCTTCTAAAGGAAGCTATTGCTGTCTTGAGGAATCACAGAGAGAGTGAAGACAGAGCCACTCATATGGGGGGTGGGGGAGGGAGAAGAAAAGGAAGAGGGGAGGGGAGGGGAAATACTAACTATAAAATCTAAAGTAGGCAAGAAAAGACCACTCCAAAAAAAAAAAAAAAAAAAGCTTCAATTGGGCCTATGATTGAAGTAACAGGGCAACATAAGAGAGTGTCTTCTAGCAGGCTGTTCTTCAAGCACTACTGATCATACTTCATCAGCAACTGGAGCCAAACAACACCTTAATCTCCAAGGAAAAATAAAAATAAAGTAGAGCTGAGTACCACATGCTCACCATCTCTATTACAATGGAGGAGAGAGAAGATGACCTCTGACGGCCAGTAGCAATCTTCCTGTGAAGGTGAGCATTAACTCTCTGAGCTATGAATTGACAGATGCTACAGCTTTGGCCTCTTAACCCATGCATGCCAATGTATTCTAATTTTCTAAGTGTTTTAAATGCATTTTTAGATGCCCAAGTTGGTTCTGCCTGAGAAATTAATTTTTAAAAAGAGAAGCCATGTATCAAAGTACCTAGAAGCAAAAAGTAACAGCCATCACAAGGGAGTGTAAGTAAAATTGAGTAAATCAGAGAAATTTTGTATGCTGAAAGCTCTCTACTCTCTGGGAGGTTATGTGATCCTGGAGTCTGACTTTAGCCTAGCCTGATTCCCTGTGCAATCCAAACCCTATACTTAGCAGGCACCTTCCAATTGACAGTATTAGGATATTTTTCAAGAACTTTTTATTTATGCCTATATTGTGTGCCTGTATGAGTTTATGTACAACATATATGTGCAAGTATCTGCAGAGATGTAGGATCCTCTGGAACTAGAGTTACAGACAGTTATGAACTGCCCAAGATAGGTGCTGAGAAATGACCCTGGATCCTCTGTAAGTACAGTTCTACCACTGAGCCATCTCTCCAGCCCCTACACTAGAATATACCAAACATTGGAGTGACATTATCCTGGATAGATAACAGAAAGATGAATTTGGCAATCAGCTCATATAGATGAATACAAAGGAAGCTACCAATTAGAAGGCCTAGCTGGAACAGGTCACTGCAGTCAGTAGTGGCGGTCCAGACAAACAAGGAGGCCAACAAATGAGAAAAATATATGGTGTGGAAATTCTGGAACTTGTTAATCAGATTTTTGGAAGAGAAGAAAATAGAAATAGTAGATTAAGATCTTCATCGCCAAGTCTGAGTAAGACTATTTTGAGTGAGGTGAAAGTTAGCTGGTGGGAAGGAAGGAAGGGAGTTCAGTTTGGGGCATGTTTGGGGACAGCATTTGACAATACCCCACTGCAGTGGCCTATGCCAAAAGGTGTTGTCATCATGTTCTCAATTCTGAAAGGCTCTTCACAGAAATGAGAATTGAGATTCGGGAGCTAGGTGTAGGGGAAGGGCATCTGAGACAAAGAAACATGATGGAGAGATCAAGATGCTGAGAAGGGCATCCTTCGGGGCATAGCACTGTGAACGAGCCCCACGAGGTAGAGGATACATGAGGGAAAGAGATAGAAAAATAGTATCAGAGGTCTTAGCACACAGGGAAGATGACAGCTGGCCTTCAATAGTTTGGGAAGTCAAAGAATAGTTATGAGCTCCAATGAGAAAATTCCTAGGAAGCGTTAAGGATGTATGGTATGGGCTCACTAGAGACTGTGAAACTAAATGCAAGACTCTCAGAGTCATCTCAGAGCGCCCATCCAGACCGTGACCCATCCACAGCCTCCCTGAGAAATGCCTTCTTCTCTAAGCTCCACTTCTTCAAATGTTTAATATCAGTTCTCTGAATTTTGGGGTTCTCTTTGAGCTTATCAAAAAGGACTCAGACGGGGGAGGGAGTATCCAACTTAGTACCACAGGGGAAATGAGAGCCAGTGCTTCCTCTGTAGTACAGTAACAGAAACAGGTATGGGTCTCCAAAGGCACTTGGATGGAGGCACATGCTCCAGCCGCCCTTCACTTTTCCCCCAGGAACTGATTTTTCAGTGTAAGTTCTGAGTCTTAATGATTCCCTCCAGTTGATGTGTGTGTGTAGACAGTGGATGAGCTTGCTGTGTGTGTTAAGGAATTGGAGCTTTGGGGCTGTAGGGCAGGATGGGGACCTGGTACCTAGTCCCCCATGTAAGGACATGGCTCACAGATCGTGCTAGCAAAGTGATTCCAGGAGCCTGTGAAGCTGGATTTGGACATGCTCTCTTGCACTCTAATATGCACAAAACTGATGGTGGCAGATGTTGGAATGGAGAAATGGGCTCAGAGACACAAAGCATCTAGTCTAGAAACAGTGGAGAAGCTGGTGGAGAGACACGGGCACTCCCCTCCCACTGCATGTAAGAGTCACCTTCTAAGAGAAAGAACTTTGGAAAAGGACATGAAAGCTCCAAGAACAGCAAAGGTAAGGTCTCAGGGAGCCAGGCAGGAATAAAACCGAGGAAGGCTTCCCAGGTAACATGAGAGGACATCAGCACCTAGAACAGGGGTGTAAAACAGAAGTGTGGGTTCTCCGCTGGGAAAGGTCAGTTCTGTGAGTCAGAATCCAGAGGGACCAAAGCCCATGCAGCCTGTGTCAAGAGAATGTGAAGAGGCCAGCTGGCTTTGGACAAAGGTGCTGAGAGGTCCCCAGGTGCTGAGGAGCAGGGGACAGTAAGAGGGCTGGCTGGGAGGTACTGATTGTGCGAGCAAGGCCCCACAGCTGTCCCACAGCTAAGCCCAGTGCCTAGCATGGTTTTTCATACACATCCAGCTGGTCTCTTTGGCAGGAGTTCTCAGCTCAAGTGGCTTGCACAGAAAGATAGCAGAGCTTGTTTGATTTTTCTCCAAGGCTGTCTCCTCCAGTCCATGGTAGGCTGTCTCCATAACTCTGCTCTGCCTGCCCTGTTTCTCCCAGGGGCTCTGGCCTTCCCAGCCTGATTCATTTAAAGAACTGCAGAGGCTTGAGGCTTGGCGAGAGTCCAATAGCGGGAGATTCAACATCCCAGCAACCAGCTACAGAGTGAGGACAGGTCTCATCTCTCTTGACCCTCTCAAAATAACCTCAGGCCCACCACATGCCAGCTGGCGGGGTCCTTGCAGAGAGGAGAAATAAAGAAAGATGGAAGACAGCCCCTACTCCTTCAGTGGCAACGCTCCATCCATCAGGACCAGGGGCAGTTCTGACTGGTGGGTCAAAGGTGTTGTTTGAACTAGCACAGACTCTGCTCCCCCTTACAAAGCATTAGCTCATGCCTTATTCCTTCTCCTGTGCTTCCATAGGCTCATCTACTCTTTCTATCTTCTTCCCTTCTCTAACTCTAGCTGCCCCTGTGTGATCTGGGGAGCCTGTGACAGCAGACTCCAGGCTCCACTCACAGAACGTCTGGTTAGGAAGGGAATGGGTGGGACCTGGGAATTTTCATTTCTAACAGATTCCCAGATGACATTCTGGCTGCTGACCTAGGGTCCATGCACAGGGAGGCCCTGACTTAGCTACTCCATCCAGCTTGGTGAGAGGTTGAAACCGCCTCAAGGGCAGCCTCCAGGCCCTGCACAGACTCCAAGTTCAATCAATGACTATCAATTTCATTGACTGGAAGCAGTGAAGGGTAGATTGTTGATCGACTCTGGGATCCCATGAACAACTAGCTGTTATGGTCAGACCTATTAAGTTAGTGGGAAACTCAAGGGTGCAGGCAGAACAAAAGAGAAGGGCAGGCAAGCCTAGACAGCACACAGTGTTCAACAATGGATGGATACCTTTCAAACAATCGGAAATCACAAAACAACCACAGTAGAGACTCCTGATTAAGCCCCTGACATATGCCAGGCCCAGCCCTGAGATCCGTGTGCAAACATCCCAAAGGAGCTATGACATAGGGACCACATAAACATTTATTTTACACATTAAGACTCAGACACACAGATCCAAACCCAAGGTCACATGAAGCCCTAGCTTCAGGACACTGTCCATGGCCTTTAGACCCTGTAGGCTTCACCACCAAGCCAACTCCTCTTTGGGGAAACAGAGGAAGTTGGAGAGCTGGAGGGTGGAAGTAACTATGCTTTAGAGAATGAAACTCTAGGAATAGGGTCTATGGGATCAGGCTCCCTGATTCCTGAACTTTGGGATGCTATTTTCTAGTGCATGAATTTGGATGATTCCTTCCCCCAGGACCTCACTTCCCTGAACTATAATCTGAGAGTAATAATTCCATCCTGTTGGGATATCATCGAATTAAATGAGAACCAATGCTAAATACCTTGCACAAGCCTGCCCTTCTGCAAGTTGGAATGACAACTCAGAGCTGAAGTTAGACTTTTTGCCCAACAGCTTTGGTATAGGGTAAGAAGAGGAAGAGAGAAAGAGATGCAGAGGCCTGTGGAGAGGTGGTTGCTACAGGCCTTGTGAGCTCTAGATCTCCAAGACAGGGAGGAATATGGACCCAGAACTTACAGACCCCAGGCCATTACAGAACAATGTCACTAGAAGGGGTTAGACACTGCTAACCTGGAAACCCTTATTCATAGGTCATGTGTAGTTTGGACACCCAAGGGTGAGAGTCATACATAATGATGTCACGTTCAACTCACAGTTCTAACTTGCAGTTAGCCTTGCCCCACAGAAGCCTCTGTCCTAGGACTTCAGCCTCAACACAAGCAAACTCTTAGAGACATCCAGCTGCTGTCACCCTCAGTATCACTATCACTACCATGTCTAGGTCAGACTTTCGAAAATTAAGTCTTGGCTTTCTCTTTTACAGAATGAATACACAAACATGCTATAGTCTCATGAGATTGTTCCAAAGTGTAAATGAAATAATGTATATCAAGTGGCTAGCATAGAGTAAGCATCAAATAAACATGAAGGGTGATTTCTAGCTAGAGGCATAGAGCAGCAGTTCTCAACCTGTGAGTCATGACCTCTTTGGGAGTCAAATGAGCCTTTCACTGGGGTCACCTAAGACCATCGGAAAACACAGATATTTGCATTATGATTCACAACAGTAGCAAAATTACAGTTATGAAGTAGTAATGAAGATAATTTTATGGTTGGGGGTCACCACAACATGAGGAATGTATTAAAGGGCTGCAGCATTAGGAAGGTTGAAAACCACTGGCATAGATAGTCCCATAGCCAGTGTGATTGGCTGTCTTGATTTGCTAGAGACTATCTTGGAAAGCCTTCCATCCCATGCAACATGAAAGAGTTGGTCACCCTAGGACAGCATACCTGGCTGGGCCCATCCTCACTTCCCTAGGCAGTTCAGGGAGATTTTTCTGGCCCTTGTCAACAGGCCACCAGATGAGCCAGGCTCTGTCCTTCCTCCAGGAGCTAAGTGATCCCAGCATGCCAGGATCTGTACTAAGGACAGAGAGGCTCAGCCAGGCTCAGGGAAGGCAGAGACAGATGTAAGCTCGCAGCCAGGCTCCCCGGGCATCAGACACGTGATCAATTACACACCAAGGGCCAGAATGGCTGAAGATGGAGATTGTCTCTGAGGGTCAAGCTAGACTAAGGGGAGAGAGAGAACGTCCTGGTGATGAATAATTCAGGGAGAGGAAGCCAGGGGCGGGAGGAGCTGCCATGAGGCCCCTGGCCTGTTCTCAGCCTCTTCCTGAGCAGGAAGCCTCCCAGCTGAGCCTGGGAAGCAGTTATCACTGGTGGGTGATTAAGTTACTAATCCTTCAGGGAGAAGACATTTAGAGGCCCATATTAAAGCAGTGCGAGGCAAAATTACATTCCGTTTCAATTTAGTTTAGCAATTCCCGTGATTTAGTTAAATGAAAAGCAATTGTTCTAATTAATAGTATTGAATGTTATTCATCAAAAGTGTCAAAACAGCTCCATGGCTGCATTTGTAGCCTGTTCTTCTGTCAGAGGTATGGATAATTCCCCAGGATGGGATGTGACTGTGATAGGGTCTGGGGGCTTTGGGGGGAAATGTCAAAGGCAGAGTAGGTATTTACATGCACATAGCTTATGTACATGTGACCTGAGAGTGTGGCTAGATGGGTACATACATCTTGTAGGCATAGGAATCCCAACTGTACCCCAGTGTACATATTTACATGCAGTTATATATACATACGTGTCAGTGTGCTTGAGTGACTGTGCAAGTGTGTGTGTCTGTGTATTCCTGGCTGTTCACATGGATGTACAAATGTACATAAGTGCCTGTGTTTGTATGTGGATTGACACACATGCACATAGGTATTTAGTTGTAGATGTAGTATGTAGGTGTGTGCACACAAGTGATCGTGAAGACACACTGCTGTCCAAGAAGACAGACACAATGTGAGCAAACCCAGATGTGTGCACTGGGGGGCCAGGAGGGGTTACCTCCATAAGGATGTGGATGGATCGAGGTGAAAAATGAAGGGGGCCTGTCACCTCAACGACTTCAAAAAAGGGCCAGTTGGCTCTTTCCCTACATCATAAGTGACTTCTTATCACTGAGGTGCTGGCATTCAAATGTAGTTCTCTTTGGGTCTGAGACTTTTTCTCATGCTCACTGCTAGATTATCAAAATAAAAAAGCAACCTTGGCATACAATGAGCCCCCATCATGTATCTTGATAGACCGGATTACTGGTGGCTGGCTGGATACGGATAGAGGGGTGGATGTCAGAACACATGATATAAGGATGGCTAGTTTGTTAAGAGGATAGCTGGATGGAATGGGAGAAGAAGAACTGGATTGCTGGGTGACTATAAGGCCCACCAGGTCCCCAGTTGTGGGTGAGCTCACCAGTCTCATCTCTTCAGTGTGAATCCTGCGTTTCTCTGGCCTTCAGCACCAGCTCTACAAAACCTCCTTGGAAAATTCCACCCTGGGCAGTCAGCAAGCTCAGAAGCCTCACACATTGCCAGAATCAACCAAGGCCAAACACTGCAGAGCTCAGAGCAGAAAGGGCAAGGACTTCTTTGGAGACACTGGGAAAAGCTCAGTATTTCTGGGATAACAGGAAAGAAACCAGGCCAGCAGGCCCTGAGGGATTTCAATAAACAAGGGTCCTGCAGAAGCACATCTACCCTTAAGCCAGGACTCCTGCCTCTGGCTTATGTACCTGGGCTGCAGCCACTGGCTCTTGGCTCTCCCCAACCTGCCTTCCCTATGCCTGGTATTCTTCCTACCCTACACCTTCCCCAGCAAGGAAATCCATGTCTGTCTATCTTCATGCTCATGTAGCTTACCAGCGAACCCTCACCACAGCCTTAATGCGATAGAGGATATCTATACCAGGCTCCCATCTCCTGTGTCCTCATCTCCTATTCAGCCCTGGACCTTGGATCTCTCTAGAGTTTACCACATCCTGGAGATGCCCCAGGACACTCTTCACCAGGTTATAGATCCTCCCGCGGGCATTTTGAGCTAAAGCAGCAGTTAACCTGGCCCACCTGCTGTCATGTCCTGCCCCCTAGTGGCTATTTCTGGCCATACACTATCCTCACCATGGCACGAGCTCCAGCCTAATGCCCCCTATTCCAGCTTCAGCCAAGAAAGGGCCTCCGAGTGCTTGACAACCTCCACAATGTCCCCATCACTTCAACACACACACACACACACACAAAACACACACACACACACACACACACACACACACACACACACACACACACACACCTCTAAGTTCTTGACTACCTCCACAATGTTCCCATTACACCCTCAACACACACACACACACACACACACACACACACACACACACAAAACACACACACACACACAAACACACACACATACACACAGACCTCTAAGTTCTTGACAACCTCCACAATGTTCCCATTAAACCTTCAACACACACATACACACAAACACACACACACATACCCAACACACACACACACACACACACACACACACACACATACACACAGACCTCTAAGTTCTTGATGACCTCCACAATGTTCCCATCACACCCTCAACACACAAACATATATATATATATATATATATATATATATATATATATATATATATATATATATATACACACACAAACACACACACATAGACACACACGGACCTCTGAGTTATTGACAACCTACACAATGTCCCTATCACACTCTAACCATCCCCTGACACACACACATATACAGGAACCAAATGCCCAGTTTTGATGTGCCAGACAGCCCAAGCTTTCTATGCAAGTGTCCATCCATCTTGATGGTGATTAGCATAGAGGGGAAGTGTTAGGATGTGATCTCTGAACCCACTGAGCTCATAAAGACAATAGCTAGGACTGTGACAAGAGGCACCAGGCGGCCTGTCTATTTTGGGGAGGCCCCAAGTAAAGCTGGTCCACACCAAGGGCATCCTGGAGTTCATTAATCTACGTGGGAGTGACAGAGACAGGATAGAGGGTCCTGGAGACCTTCCGCCAGACGTTTCCTCCCAGCCTGCCAGGCCCCGATCTCTGCCTCACTCATGGAGCCCCTGGCCTTGGCCTCCGGACACCCAGCTTGCCAGCTCTCTATGGTAGAGCAGCCACCTTCCTCTCCTTTCAAAGTTTTTTTTTTTCTTAACTGAAAGATTAGAGGCCCTGGCCTTTTGGGGTCCAGTCTTTGTTCTGTCCCTGAGGACAGCAAAGCAAGAAGGGAAAAAAACGCCTCCCCCGACACACCCAGGCTGAGGCAATGGAGAACCTGCCTGGAAACAGCCACTGGTTCCCATGGTCCACTCTCCATGGAATTCAGGGGGATCAGAAGCTTAATTGCTGGAGTCTCAGGCCCAAGAACTGACTAGAACCAGAAAGCTCTTCATTACACATGCAGCTGCTGAGCATTTGTGTCTCTCCTCTCCTTCTTGATTTCTCCACTAACTATTAAATGGCCAGTAGCTTGAAATCAGCCATGATGGAAACATTTATACCACAGAAACTGCCGAATGGTGTTAGGCCACGTCCTATGTCCAGGCTGAAATTCAAGAAAGCCCAATGACCAGGTCAGCCCCAAGGCCCACAATAGTTTTAAAGCCACAGAAACTTGGACTACATAATGTATACAGTTCTCAGCACCCTGGTTCCATCATACTCATGTCTACAGTGTCAAACCTGGGGAGCATGAGGGTACTAGGTCAGTCCTAAGAGTCAGGAGAGATGGGTTCTATCCGTGGACACTACCCATATCACTTCATCTCACCAATCCTTCATTTTCAACAATAACATAGGGTCAGGACTACCTACCATAGAAAAGAACATCGTAGGATTGTGCTATGGAACCAACAGAACCTGGTTATTCTCATCAGTTCCTGTCCCTGTCATTGCAGTTATCCTTACTTCCTTCATATAGGAGTTCAAGGCTAACATGAGACTGAACACTTCTCCATTAGAGAGGTCTTGGTCCTTTCCCCTTACACTGAGTGCATTGAAGGCACACACACCAGGGATGCCAATGACGTGTGGTGTGCTCTCAGACCCTCAGAGAACGCAGGACTTCCTCAGCTGCTTCACTGGCCATGTCAAAAACTATCACCGGGGACAGAAAAGGTGACTCGGAGTTTTCCTCAGAAAAAAATACCACCTCAGATCCATGGGTATGTCCCTTAGTGCTGGAATTAAAGGCATGTGTCACCACACCCAGACTTAGAAAATATCTTTTAAGAGTTCAAGGATCCAGCCAGGCAGTGGTGGTGCACACCTTTAATCCCAGCACTTGGGAGGCAGAAGCAGGTGATCTCAGTAAGTTCAAGGCCAGCCTGGTCTACATAGTGAGTACTAGAACAACTAGGACTGTTACACAGAGAAACCCTGTCTCAAAAAATTTAAAGAAAAAAGAAAGATTTCAAGGATCCACAAAAGTAGTGCCTTCTTGTGAGTACTTCAGCAAAGCTTGTGCTTGGAAAAGCCAGGAGAACAGAAAGTGATGAACTAAAGAGGCAGAGAATAGATAGATAGATAGATAGATAGATAGATAGATAGATAGATAGATAGATAGATTCATCTGGGTGCAAGTCCATATCTGGATGGCCATAAGCAATTGTTTTCATTTCTTTGAGCCTCTGCTTCCATCTCTGCAAAAGGATAATGATTCTGACCTCAAAATATAAGGTCACACAGTCTCAGAGGGAAATAAAAGAAGTACATCCTCCCTAATATGCAGATCCTAGCCTGTGATATTTATATATAAATATATTTTTCTTATATATGTGTGTATATATACATATATGTAAACAAAGCAAATATATGTGTAGGTAGAGTATAACATGTAGAAAAAGGAACATGGTAAATTTACCAAGAAGAAATGGTAAATGCTAAGTGAGGAGGAAGAACTGGAAGCAGGGAATAGACATTTGAGTCATGAGAGAGGGTATCATGCTAATTGCTTTTTTAGTTTTAACTCTGTCGTGGATTTTATATGGACTTGGTATTTTGTTGTTGTTTCTCTCTCTCTCTCTCTCTCTCTCTCTCTCTCTCTCTCTCTCTCTCTCTCTCCTCCTCCTCCTCCTCCTCTTCCTCCTCCTCCTCCTCCTCCTCTCCTCTCCTCTCCTCTTCTATGTGTGTGTTGTGTGTGTGTATGTGCATGTATGTTGGATAAGTGCATAAAAATATATTTGATAATGAAAGTATAAAGTCCAATGTGAGGCTCCACAGCTTTGGAATGGCTATTCTAACTGTATAGATGTTCATTGAGATGCATAGACTAGCTTAATTTCATTGTGTACAGTTTTTTTCAAGTTTTTTTTATAATAAAAGCTTTTTTTTAATGATCCAAGGGGAAATTTCTGGCACACAGTTCTCAGCACAAATGTGTCTTTAGTCTTCTATGTCACTCTACAGAGCTTTTACATAAGGACTCCAAACTATGACACTGTGTTGCTTACTGCCAAGCAGAACCTGATGTAAAACTCTCCCTCTTAGTTACTCAGTTAGACCTGGTGCTGGAATGGATGAAATTTATTCCACAGAACAGTCACAACTATCTTAGTTAATTCTCCATTACTGTGACATGACACCATGACCAAGGAAACTTAGAAAAGAAAGGATTTAATTGGAAGTTTATGGTTGCAAAGGGTTCCTGTCCATGACCATTGTGGTGGAGAACACAGCAGCAGGCAGGCAGCATGGCGCTGGAGCAGTAGCTGAGAACTTATATCTTGATCTACAAGCACAGGCAGAGCAAGAGGCAGAGAGAGCTAACTGGGAATGACATGGGCTTTTGAAATGTCCAAGCTCACCCCCAGTGCCACACCTTTTCCATCAAGGCCATACCTCCTAATCCTTCACAAATAGTTCCACCAACTGGGGACCAAGTACTCAAATATACGAGCCTCAAAAACTTTGCATCTTAGCACAAGACCAAAATGATGAAGACTTATTATGATGGGTGCCTGAGGAAAGATGCCATCATTGAATCCTAAGCCCTTCCCAGAATGCATGTGATTACCTACATGGGCATGCAAATATACAGATTTGTGTGGAAGCTTCAGTAAGGGCTTGGATAGATGTATCAATACAACTTTGCATCTGTGGGCTTCCTATGGTCACAACATTATATCAGTCTGTACTTCTTGGAAGGTGTGATGGTTAACATTATTCACTTGACAGATTCTAGAATCACCTAGAAGACAAGCTTCTGAGCATGCCTATGAGGCTTATCCAGATTAGGTAAGCTACAGTGTCTACAATGGATGATCTAGCATAGGTTAATTGAGATGGAAAGACCCACCTTAGCTGTGGATGGCATTCTTCCATGGGCTGAGGTCCTACACTTCATAAAAGCCAGAAGGCGGGCTGAGCACCAGCATTCATCTCCCTCTGCTTCCTGACTACAGATGCGATGTGAGCAGCTGCCTCAAGTTCCACTGCCATGCTTCCCCTGCAATGACAGAATGATGCTCTTGAGTTGTGACCCCCTTAAAGTGCTTCATGTCACAGCATTGAGAAAAGTAACTAATATAGCATATGTATACAACAGAAGAGGTATATATACATGTATGTTTTTATACACAACTTAAGTAGGAACCTGCGCTGATATATGCTAGCACAGGGTTTTACTTGTGGACCAGAGGATGAGAGTAGCTTCATGTTCTTCTGTGTGTGTATCTACAGGCAGTGTACAGATGGCTGTGAATGTGTGAGTGTGCAAACCTGTGCATATGTGCTTGTGTGTATTTTTAGGAACAGATACAAATAAACATGCATAAACAAGATGGTTGGGAGGAGGGGGTGACTTAAACACTTAGGAAGACAAACAATCCCCACAAGGATTTTGGAAGCACTCATTATGTACAAATAATGTATATGCTAATTACAAATTACTCCTTTCTGCTCATTAAAGTAGAACTGAAACACTTTATTAGTTCAGTTCTGTTCCTCTAAACAGTTGAAAGCAATAAAAAATGGCTTTGGGGTCAAGAAGTAACCTCCATGGGAATTAGGAAGCCATCTCAGGCTATGTGAGTGGTCACCCAAGCCTGGGACCAAGGCATCAATATAGACTCCTCCCTGCACCTCCACCTTCTCATTCAGATACTAAATTCCATCAAGCTCATCTCCTTTGTCCTGTCTCTCTGAGCAGTGTGCTAGCCCTGCCCACACCTCTTCTGTTACAGCCCCCTGGATGGTTGGCCATGTTTCTTTCCCATTGGCTGCAAGACTTGTGTCCCCCAGTTCCCATCCATCCACAAGATGCTGCTGGTGACTCTGACCATTCACAGCCTCTCTCTGCCTTGGCATCACTTGACAAAAACTTAACTCCCACCATGACCTGACTCCTGAAGAGCAGCAAAGAAAGTGATTCCTGGGCAGCTTCCCAAGCTCATCTTTCACCTGGCTGATGGCCTGGGGTCCAGGCACAGTTTTCCTTGGTCCCTAATGGCCTCTTCTTATCTCTTCTCCTCCACTCATTGGATTGTATGGGGCAATGTTCATCTGGCTAGCTCTGCTGCAGGGAACCATACTTACTAATAAGCCCTCCTCACATCTCTGTCTGCCATAGCTGAGCATTTCTGTTAGCTCACTCCTTATCTCCCTCTTTAACTAGACTCCAGGCAGAAGATTGGCTGTGTTGACTTCTCTATGTGTTCAATGCCTAGCATAGATTCTTACACAGAAGAAAGAGTAAACATGAGCAGGCAGAAAGCAAATTTACTGAATAAATGTCTTTCTTTTGCTGCTCAATTCTCCATACTGTCCTTGAAAAGGCAAGAGCTACTCTGACTTCCTGGAATCCATTTTTGATTATTATAAGACATACTTAAACTCTCCTTCCTGTGTTCTGAGAACTACTCTTTAGTCCCCACAGACCCCTGCCCTTTGCTAACTCCCAGGTCTATTTCATGAATATAGATTCTTTTTCAGGCTGGAGAGGCTGGGGCTCAGACATGCCACCTAGAGGCTGCCGAGTGAAACAACGCAGAAACAGAAGACAGCTTGAGCAGCCTTCTGAACACAGACAGGGTGGAGTAGCGGTTGTCACAATGTCCAGGTCATTTCCCTCTGAGGATGGGTCAGCAGGGGTCCCCAGTCTCATCTCAGGTCATATACCCAAATCATTCACTGTCACACATTCTAAGTCCTTGTCACAAGCCATGTTTCTCCCTCCTCCCTCTTGCACACCGTTCTCCCTCTGTGCCCTTTCTATCCCAATGGCATCTTACCTGGACATTTTATTCCATCACAGAGGTCCTCTTAACCTAGAAAGTCAAGAAATCTGTTCCTTCTGTGATGATTAGTGACCCAAAATGAGCACTTGTTCATCTCTACCTCCTAGGTTGCAAGCTACACATACCCAAAGTATGGTCTTCATAAAGACAATGTATTTAACAAGTTTGACAAGGATGCGGACGGGGGCATTATCTCCCCAAATACCCACTTCAGTGACCTACTTCCTCCAGAGCCCAGTTTCTAATGTTTCCATAATCTCCTGAAAGAGTGCCACCAGCTAGGAATCAAACACTCAGCACAAGAGCCTCTGGGTGACAGGTCAGTACAATCTAATGGGCACCATTTAAAAGGAAGAACTTCAGAACTGTGCTAACTACACTTCAGCTGTTTTAAAGAGTCATTCTAGCAGGGCGGTGGTGGCACACACCTTTAATCCCAGCACTCGGGAGGAAGAGCCAGGTGGATCTCTGCAAGTTCGAGGCCAGCCTGGTCTACAGAGTGAGATCCAGGACAGGCACCAAAACTACACAGAGAAACCCTGTCTTGAAAACCAAAAAAAGAGAGAGTCATTCCAAAGCTTTCCCAGATAAAACATGCTTTTCTGATAGGAGGACAGGATCAACAGTTAACCCAAAGGAAGAGAATGCACATCTCAAAAGTTTATCACTATGCAAAAGAATGTGGTGTATGAAAGGCTTACCACTACAGATGGGTGGAAAAATTGTTTAGTCAATAAATGGTGTTGTACAACTGGCTATCTATATGAAAAGTGAAGGAAAATTCAATCCCACATCCATACTACTTACACACATGGCTTTCATATAAAGAACCTAAGTGAATTTTAAAAAGACAGAAAAGCAATATGAAATTTTTCTGAAGGAAATATAACAAAGAAGCTTTATAATGTCCAGGGAGTGGCGTGTAGCCTCTGCATGGTGATACACACCTATAATCCCAGCACCTGGGAGGTAGACACAAGAGGACCAGGAATTCAAGATCATCCTTGACAACATATAACTTCAAGGCTAGCCTTGGCTACATGAAGCCCTGTCTCAAAAAAGGGGGGGGAGTGAGATGTTTAAATATGACCCAAAAAAGCACAAATCAAATGGGAAAGATGGGCATAATTTTACTCAATAGAATGAACCCTGGGAGAAGATATGATTCCCATAAGTGAAGAAGAAGCCCACAGCTAACAAAGAGTTGATTCCCATGAGGCACAAAAGCTCCTAAAACCTAATTTTAAAACACAAGCAAATGTTGCAGATGATATAAAAATACACAAGAAATTGAAACTAGAAATCTAAATAAACCATCAACAAAAAGTCCTCAAAATTACGATCAGTTAGGGAAACACACACTTAAACAATAATGTTTTACTGTTCATATTTAAGTTTCTATGTGTTAGGGTCATGATGTAAGAGAATGGGAATTTTATTACACTCTTGGTAAAGATATAATGGATACAACTCAGGATTGTAAAAGAGCATTGTGGGCATTTCCATGTAAAGATGCTATTGTGGTTGGAATATGTACGTTGCCCGAACTCAGTGTTAAAAATCCTACCATCAATACACTAGGAAGAAGAATGGGTCCTTTGGAAGATGACAGGGCATTGAAGATATGTAGCAACTTCCTCTCAGTTGAAACATTCCCTCCAGGAGGGAGAGGGTACTCCTGAAATATAGGAAGTGAATAAAGTCACGGGTCTGGAAAAGCAAGTTAGAAAAGTGGTGAATGACCGCTGAGGGAGGTAAGTCTGGCCAGCTGAGTTTCCCAGAAAAGATTCTCAGACCTGCTGAGCTGCTGGCAAGCTGTGCAGAAAGTCCCAGGGTTTCAGCTTCCCCGAGTCTGTACCTGGAGTGGCCCTTCAGTGATGCGCTGCTTTGAGCCACCCCTGTTCCTCTAAGTAACCTCGACAAAACTCATTGTTCATCAAGTAGGACTTCAGTAGAATCGTGACTTTTGTTTGTCACCAGCTATCTATCAGGGATGAGTAGACGTGTGTGTCATGTTCCCAGGAAAAGTGTCACTTTCTAGGCTCCTATTGAAAGCCCCTTCTGCTATGCCATGTCAGTGTGAGTAAAGACTCCTGTCGTCACAGACCTTGAGTCTGACACCACTTTAAGCTTGGTCCCCACAACTGTGAGAAATAAATACTCTGCTCTGAACCTACCTACCTCCTCCAAAATATTTTGTTGCAGTGTCTTGAACAGACTAAGACAGATGTCTGCCTCCATAATGTTCAAATGCTGTCATTTTAGGCCTGAATCTTAGAGAGGAGAACATATAACAGCATGAATATCTGTGGATATGGATGAATACCATTTTTATAAGTGGGGAAATCTAGGCAAAAGCAAGGATGGGGAAATGGGTAGAGTAAGCTTTAGATGTGGCTGCTATTCATCATAGCAGTTCAAATGAGTAGGTGATGATCTCTTGGTATTAACATGAGTGAATCTCAATGATGTATATTCATTAAAAATTTTTAGAATTATGAACGCAGTGCAATAAGATCTATACTAATTTTAAATATTCAAAACAATAACCCATTCATGAATACAAATTTATATATAAATATTTTAAACATGAAAAGAAATGTTAAATACCAGTTATCATTTGATAATTAACTCATGGGTGGAAAGATGGGGAGGATGGACTGTCCTTCTCTCTAACTATCTGTACCATTTTATTTTACAGCTACTTAATCCAAATACTTAGTGGTGACTATTAAGAGATCTTAGCCATTGATTAGACAGAATGGGAAAAGAGTCTAAATGCCATGCAGATTCCAATGAGGGTACCCAAGTGAGCATCTAGTGTCTTTTAACAAAAAGCAAAGAAGAGCTGCCCTGATGGCAAGTAGTGATTGTGTTCTAGAATTGGGTTGGGGATTTAGCTCAGTGGTAGAGTGCTTGCCTAGGAAGCGCAAGGCCCTGGGTTCGATTCTCAGTTCAAAAAAAGACATCAAACAAATGAACCTCTGGTGTAGGGATCAGAACCAAGACCTTAAATGAGTGACAAAGACAGGGATGGTGTATATGGTAGAAAGATTGCAAATAGTGGAACCTTGAAATGTACCAAAATGTGATGTCTTCTTATGTCAGAGACCTTGTGAATGTGGCCAAGAGGTGACCAAAGAGGCCAAAGCAGAACAAGACCATGGGGCCCCAAGAAAATCTTCCCACCAGGAAAGGTTCTAAAAGTAGCTAAGGAGGCCAGTGCTGGCTGGTCCTTCATCCGTGAAATTAATTCTCAGATGCTCCCATTAGATGTAACAACACAAAGCTCTCCATTGGCCTAAGGGTAGGAATCAAATTGTAGTAGACTAACTGATGGCAAAAGCTTTGTGAGAAAGTCTAGAAACTTCTTTTGAAGTTACACTGCCAAGGTTGAAAGCCTACTCTCATTTGTACCTCTGGGCATGTTACTCAGCATTTCCATACCTTCATTGAGTTTTAACTCATTATGGTAGTCACATCCCAGCACTGTATAAAATATCTGAGAAAGGGAATAGAAAGGAAGGAAGGTTTATCCAGGCTCATAGTGTCAGAGACTTCAGTCCATAGTTGATTGGCATTTATTAACTCACACTATTAACATGCGTTGAAATGGGACATCATGGCAGAGACTGCATGGAGGAACAAAGCTACTTACCTCATGGCTACTGGGAAGCTAGAGAGAGAAGGTGCAGGGGACCATCGATACCCTCCAAAGCATCCCTCCAATGACCCACTTTCTCTAGCTTGACCCCATTTCCTAATGGGGTCAGCATCTCCTAATAGCATCACCAGCCAGGAACTTCAAGCCCTCAACCATCAGCCTTTGGGTACACTGAAGGTCCAAACTAGGACTTTCCACCTCTCTGTCCCAAAGGCTCATACCCATTGCATCATACAAAATACATTTAGTTCACCTGCATGGGACCCCAAAGTCTTAGCAGTTCCTTCCTTGCTTAAAACTCCACATCTAAAATCTCCAAATCTTAGGGCAAATCTTAACTGTGAGCCCCAATAAAAATAAAAAAGCAAGCTATACACATTTAACATGCATCAGTGACAAGCACAGAGCAAACATACCCATTCCAAAAGGGAGTGATGAGAGAATATCAAGGATAGAATGGTCCAAGGCAAGCTTAAAGCCCAGCTGGGTCAACATCAAGTACTATAGCCCATGTGCAGGCTAGTTTTGTCAGCTTGACACAAACTAGAGTTATCTGAAAGGAGGGAACCTCAATCAAGAAAATTCCTTCATAAGACCCAAATGTAGGGCATTTTCTTACTTAATGATTGATGGGTGAGGGCCCAACCCACTGTGGGTAATGCCACCTCTGGACTGGTGGCTCTGGGTTCTATAAGAAAGCAGGCTGAGCAAGTCATGATGAGAAAGTTAGTAATCAGCACCCCTCCATGGCATCTGCATCAGGTCCTGCCTCCAAGTTCCTGCCCTGTTTTAAGTTCCTGTCCTGACCTCCTTCAGTGATGAACAGTGATATGGAATTGTAAGTCAAATAAATCCTTTCCTCCCCAAGTTGTTTTGGTCCTGATGTTTCATCACAGCCACAGTAACATTAACTAAGACACCACATTTCCAGTGTACAGGGTACACAGTAATGTGACATCAGCCTCAAAGAGCTTAAGTAGACACATCACTATAGCCTCACCAACTACAGTCACATGATTTAACCTTTGGGCTGGCTCTGCTGTGTGCCTGCAGCTTTCCTCAATAGATGCTCCACATTTTTGGCATCCCTGGCTTCACACCGCCACTGCAATCTCAGCTTTGCTCTCATGGCTACATACATCACCCTCTCAGGGACTGTGCACAGGGAGTCTGGCACACTGTCTGACATCACAAAACTTCTCTTGATATTTAGGTGACATCCTCTATGACCAGTCACTTCTTGCATTCTGTGTGTCTTCAAAAACAACATCAGTACCAATGACACCAAGCCTATCACCAAGTCAATAGTCCTACCCACTCAGACCAAAAAGAAGAGCAGCCTTGAATCCCTGTACAGACAAGCATGGCAGACTTAATCCTGGGGAACAACTTCCTTAATGGTCCTGTGCAAGCACTCTCTGCTCAGAGCAAAGTCTTTTAAACGAGTTAATAGAGTTTTATACCCTTGAGCCTGCAATGAATATATTCTGGCCAGCTCCTGAGATGCCCTAACAGCATTTTTTGTGTTGCCCTGGTACAAATTACTGACTTCTTTTTAGTGACAATAATCTCTTGAGCTATCTACCACACCCTCTTTGACTACAGCATTAAATGTGCTTTTATTCTGGCCAATCTGCAAGTTTTCCAAGTCTTTCTGTTCTACATTTTTATTTTCATTGATATCTGCAAAAAAGCAGCAAGCAATACCCAAGTCACTGCCTGAATGATGTTTTTTTTTTTTTTCCATCAGGTTTAAAATCCTTCTCACTCAAAGTCTCAGGACACAGATAAAATGAAGGTAAGTCCTTTGACAGAATATAAGACACAGCCTCAAGTCTAGCTCCCAGTCTGTTGTGGTTTGAATAAGAACAACCCCATGGGCTCATTTCAGTGCTTAGTCACCAGAGAGTGGAACTCTTTGAAAGGATTAGAAGGATTACAAAGTGTGGCCTCATTGGGGTAGGTGTGGCCTTGTTGGGGGGGGCCTTTGTGGTTTCAAAAGCCCATGCCAGGTTCTCTTCTTTCTCTCTCTCTCTCTCTCTCTCTCTCTCTCTCTCTCTCTCTCTCTCTCTCTCTCTCTTTCTTCCCAGATCAGGATCTTTCAATTACTGTTCCAGCACCTGCCTGCATGCCACCATGCTCAATACCATGATGATCATGGGCTGAACCTCTAAAACTGTAATAAGTCCCCAGTTAAATGCTTTATTTCATAAGGTGGCCTTGGTCATGGTGTCTCTTCACAGCAATAGAACAGTCACTAAGATCTATTTGAGTTGTCATTTCTATCTAAAACCTCCCAAATGTTCTTTATTCTCTGCATTGTGATCAATACTCTATTCTTCTAAGTTCACAGCCAAGCTGCTCATCAGCTTCTATTCAAATTTCTGGGGCTTTTCCAACTTAACATCTCCAAACCTTTCCAAATCCTCCCAAAAACCAGTTCCAAGGACTCCTGAGTGACATGATCAGGTATAGCCACCACAACAACCCCTCTTAGCTCGCCATTTCAAAGGTTCCCATCCACAATCATTTGGCGCCATCTCAGTTGGCTTATGTCAAGGCAGGATATCACAGCAGAGAGTACATGGAGAAAATCTACTCACATCATGGTATCCAGGAATTGGAGAAAAAGAAAAGTAAACTAAGGATAAAACTAATCTTTTAAAGGCATACTATCCATGACCAATTTCCCCAGTAACATCTTCACAATAATGCCACCAGCTGAGGAACAAGCCTTCAACACTTCAGCCTTTGGGGGACACTGCATGCCCAAACTCTACCACTCATCTAAGTATTAGTTTACTGGTCAATTAATGCCAGGTCATTTAGCACCTCTACTCCATGTTTTTGATATCTTGGTAAAGCATCAATAAACATAAAGTTTCTGGTATTATGAAATATGACTGAAATGGGAAAGTTAGGAATAGTAGCTAGGAAAGCATTATGCCATTGCTTCATGGGTGAGAGTTGGTGGATATATTTGAAAACTGATACAGAACCAGAAGGGAAAGCGTTTGAAGACTCTGAGGAGAAAAGATTGTTGTTGGAAATGATAGCTGCAAGAGATAGATCTGTGGGGTTGAGAAGAATCATCCTTGTGTTGGAAATAGGAACCTTTGCTGCATGCCAAGAAAGAGGGCTGACAAGGTGAATGCCAGCTGAGACACAGGGGAAGGTGGGCAGCCAGAGACAAGAATGGAAAACACAGGGCAGCCATCCCTTTCACAGCTTCTGTTTGCTCGATGACCCAGTGTATAAAATTATCTTCTCGTTGTAAGAAAAGGAGGAAGGTGGGAGATCTAAAGGTACCAGATACCAGAAAGCCAAGCACTTTGAGGAATAGGAGAGATAAATCAGGGGACAGTCCTGTGGCATTGGGAACCCAGAAAAGGGTGAGGACCAGGGATTCACAGAGGATTAGGCACAAGCTTGCAAGTATACAAGTAAACACTGCTCTCTAAAATGCTCTGAGTTTGCTGCATCTGATAAATAAGAAGACACTGGAGCATGCAAGACTCAGGCAACCAGGTAGGGTCCAGCTTGCATGACAGATGGTCCGCTAACGCGTGTGTGGGCAAATCACACAGTGGAAGGCTGAAAGAGTAAGGTGGGTGGGCAGATGAGTAGTAACAATAAGATGGTAGAAACTGAGTCATAAAGCTGCTATGTAGCCCTAACAAGGCTGCCTTGTGTGGGAGTTCTAGAGCAAAGATCTGGGGATTCTCAAGTCTATTCTACTACAAGTCAGACTCCAAAGCCCTTGTCTGTGTGACTCAACATCTACCAGGGAACCTGGTTAAACAAACGAAAGTCCCACTCTCGTGCTTTGAGATTCCAGGTTGACGGCGGGAAAGCTCCATTTTGACTTACACTGGGGTCAGGTTCATCCTGTAGGTGACTGGCCAAGGACTTCAGCTCAGCAGAATCTGGAACCCAGGTTGTCTTGGCATGTGGAACCCATCCCAAATCCTTGAAAGATGAAGAAAGCTGGGGGGCCCACTGCATCTACTGAGGCATGAACAGGTTAAATAAAGCTCTGGGAACCTGCATACTTTTATTACATTATAGGGATGTTATTCCATTATAAATAATGCCACGGGATGCATTATTTATACATTTAATATTGGGCTTGCTTATAAGTCAGATCTCTTCACTTTTAGATAAATACTCCATCTGCAGCCCACCTCCAGCAGCCACCCACAGACAGGAGAGCGAGAGGCACCATGCACTCTGCTCTCTCAGACAGCGGAGGAAGAGCAGACACATGGCAGAGACAGCAAAAATCCTGTGATGGGAAGCAGATAATGTCTTTTTGAAAACTAACAGATGGCTCTTTTGAAAGCCCTTTTCAGCTCCCCCTCTACTCTGATAAGAGGGGGGTAAGCAAGATACACTGGAGAGAGCTTTATGGGTTTGTACTTGCTTTCCTAAGAGCCCAGAGGGTAGGAGACAGAGAGACCAAGAGCTTGTGGATGGTGGGACAGGTATGGGTGGGGGAGGGATTGCTGGCTCCTCAGCCCAGCTCTGCTGCTGGCATGTCTCAGGACATTAGACAGGAGTGTCTCATTCACAAGACAGGAGCAACAAAGGCTGCTCCTTCTCATTGGTGAAAACATTTGTCCAAACAGAATATTTACCATGACAGCTTTCCATGTGCCAACTCCTGAGCTAAAACAGCCCCAGAGGTGAATATGAGCCTTATCAAGGGCCTCTCCATCTACATGAAGATAAACTCACCTGAATGTGGCATGGTTCATGGAACAACATGGTCTTCATCAGAACCCGAAGCAGCCAGCTGTAGAGATCATACATGCTGTTTGTGCATGAAGTCCTAGTTTGCCTTTCTGTTGCTATGATAAAACACTGACCAAAAGTGAGCTACCCTAAACATAAAACCTTCCTATCACTATAATATTTTAACCCAGTATAACAATTATCAGTTATGTTCCATCCACTGTCTCTACAGATGAGCAAGCACTGAGCACCTACTCAAAGACACAATTTCTGGTACAGGGCTCGCAGCAGAGGCCAAAACAGCCTGAGTTCTAGTCGTTAGAATGATAAGGGAAGACAAGAAATAAGTCAGCCAGAAAGATTGTTACAGAAGCCAAAAGCACCAAAAAACTAAACCAAAACATAGCAGATATCTCTAAGTAGTGAACACAAGAGCTAAAACCTGAATGCTGTCAGGTAAAGATGGAGAGACTAAGGTCGGGGGAGTGTCAAGACCTTGAAGGATGTGCTGAATTTACACATAGAGAACTGGAGAGAAGGAGTTTCTGAGATGGGGTGAACAAGCAAAGACAGGCATCCATGGCAGAGTAAGGTAAGATATTAAAGAGGTTCACAAAAGTTGGGAAGGAAGCCACAAGAAAGATGAGTAGGCTGGAGCCACGTGAAGAGATGTAAGACAGCCTGAGAAGTATCTCTACACTCTCCTTCATAGGTGAGACAGCACATACAGAGCAGTCAGCTGAAAGCTCCCATGCTTATGGTAGCTATGGCTAGTGTGGCTCGAAGAGCTTGGGGAAATGAAGGTGGAAATCTACCCTAGAGCTTCTGCAACCATCCAAGCCTTCACATCTACTCCTCTGCTCCCCTCTCTCACTCTGTAACTCTCAAAAAGTCTCTAAATGTTTGGAGTACAGGACACTGGTGTAGCAATGTTTTCTAGTCTATCATGTATCTTCTAAAACTTAGAATCCTGGGCTGGTGAGCTGGCTTAGCAAGTAAAAGGTGCCTTTCCACAAGGCTGATGGCACAAGTTGAGGCCCCAGGTAATGGAGAGAATCAACTCCTGCAAGACGTTGTCTGCCTTCCACACGGGTGCTACATGCTTTTCGGTTGCTGTGATAAAACATTGACCAAAACCAAATGCAGGGAGGGAGGGGTTTATTTGTCTTACAGGTTGTGGTTCATCATCGAGGGAAACCAAGGCAGGAACATAAAGGCAGGAATGAAAATGGACACCATAGAGGAATTTCTACTTCCTATCTTGCTTACCATGGCTCCTCAACTTGCCTTCTTATACAATCCAGGACCACCTGCCCATGGGTGGCACCACCCACAGTGGTCTGTGACCTCCCACAATACCCCCACAAACATGCCCACAGGTCAGCCTGACAAAAGCAATACTTTTTCTTTTTTTAATTATTTTAACTTTTATATGTGTGAATGTTTTGCCTGCATGGATGTTAGTGCATAAGGAGGACAGAGAGGGAGTGGGATCCCCAGAACTGGAGTTACAGATGATAGTGAGCTGCCATATGGGTGCTGAGGATCAAACAGGGTCCTCTGGAAGAACAGCCAGTGCTCTTAACTGCTAAACCATCTCTCCAGCCCGATAAAGGCAAGTCTTCAGTTGAGGCTCCCTCTTCCCACGAAACCCTAGTTTACATCCAGTTAACAAAACTAACCAGCATACGTGCCAAGGCATGTACACATAAAAGTAAATGAATAAATGGATACACATAATTTACATTCTTTAGAAACTTAGAGGCCTATGTCTTAGAATTCTGCAGAAAAGCACCATAGAAACTGGTGAGCCAAGGACTTTGGTTCCTCATAATGTTGTCCCAATGGCATCTTCCTGGATTGATTATTGTATCATGCTATCACTAGAAAATGGAGAAACTCACAAAAAAATTTAAAAAATTAAAAAATAAAAATATTCCCCACTGGGTGTTGGTGGTGCATGCCTTTAATCCCAGCACTCGGGAGGCAGAGGCAGGCGGATCTTTGTGAGTTCGAGGCCAGCCTGGTCTACAGAGCAAGATCCAGGAAAGGCACAAAGCAACACAGAGAAACCCTGTCTCAAAAAACCAAAATAATAATAATAATAATAATAATAATAATAATAATAATAATAATAAATAAAAAGGAAATGGAGAAACTGGGAGAAATGAAATTTTTGTATTTTTTTATAATTTCGACATGAGAGTAAAATCAAAATCATTTCAAAATTTAAAAACTAGGAAAATTATCCAACAGAAAAACACAGTGGCTGGATATCTTTGATCTATGGCCCCCAAAGGACAATCCCAGGTGTCCAGTAAGTTAAAAGGCCTTTGATGCACAGTGAGGAGATGGCTGTCCATCAGAATACCCCCTCCTCCAGCACACACAGACGCCTCTCCGGCCCATCTCCACAGATAGAATGGGCTTTGGTATAACCCAACTGAGTTTTCTGCCCATTCCCCACTGCTCAATGCATTGCAACGGCTCTTCCTGCCAATTAGACTTAATGAGATCTTGGCAAAGCTTTAATGCATCTGATGACTTACTTGGTCTCTGCCGTCAAATCTCACATGGGGTTCCTTGCTCTCATTTCTCCACTAACCATTCACTGATGCCCTGAATGGCATCATCCTTACTATGTAGACCAGGTTGGCCTCAAACTCACAGATATTTGCCTATGTCTGCCCTCCTAGTGCTGGGATTAAAGGCATGCACCACTACACCAAGCATCTTCCTTGAGTTTTGAGACAGGGTCTCTCAGTTGCCTGGAATTCCCCAAGCAGGCTAGACTGGCTGGCCAGGAAGCCTTGGGAATCTGCCTGTCTGCAGGAGGATGCCAAAACTGGGATTACTGGCATACTCACCATGCCCAGCATTTTTTTATGTGAATTATGGAGGTGCCACTTAGTTCCTCTCATTTGTAAGACAAGCATTTTATCTACTGAGCCATCTCCCTCCCCAGCCCCTGCAGCAGATTTATTTGATCTTATTGGATCCTCAGTCCTTAACATAGTGAAACAGATGTGCAAAGAATGGTTGGGGTAGGGGGTGAGGTAAAGAAAGAAATGCACAGTGATGTGAACACTCCAGGCTGGCCTCAGAAGACTCCAGACATGAGGACATCCTTCGGTCTATTGCAGACAAATTTGTGCTCCTTTCAAATCATATGTTGAAAACCCCAGTCTTCAGTAACTTCAGTGCATGATTACATTTAAAAAGAGCGTCATTTTGAAAGTGATCAGCATTAGAATGGGCCGTGATCCAACACCACTGGCATTGTCACAGGAGGAGACCAGGACACAGATACACACGAAGAAAAGACCGTATGAAGACACACCAAGAAGACACCATCTGAGAGCCAAGGAGAGAGGCCTCAGGAGAACACAAACCTGCCCACAGCTCGGTCTCAGATTCACAGTTCTGAACAGTGAGGAAAATGAAGGCTTGATGTTTAAACTGCATAGTCTGTGGAAACTCACACACACTAACACAGATTGCAACTCATCCACCCAGTGTGCATTTTGACACTGTCCTGCAGAAAAGGGACCAGAGAGGACAGGAACACTGTTAATGTCATTAGATGCTGGGGGTGCTGCCATCTCTGTGGTCTGATTACTGTTTTTATTATGTTAAATGGGTTTGTTGCATATAGGAGGGAGAGGGGGGATTATTTAAAGAGTAAGGCCCTAATTCTTGGGACCACCACTGCTGCCCACTAGCTCTGAGCCCCTGGAGACTGACTCCCACTGGCCTTATATACATACACACACCTCAACTCTCTTTCTAAAATTCAAGTCCTGATGTAACAGGGAAGGTGGACACTACAGCCTCCTTGATGACTTCCTGCAGGGTGATCCAAGGACTGCTCTCCCTCTGAGCCGTCTCCCCACAACTGTCCCAGTCCAGGTCAGCCGCTTCCTTCGCTCAGCACATCGCGGTAATAAATATGGTCTGAAGCAACTCCAGCTCTTACAGCCTTAATAAATGGGTTGCCATAGTGGCAAATTCAGGCAGGGAGAGCATCTTTTCAATAAAGGCTGAGAGGGTTATTAATAACCTTAATGTAGTGCCTCCAGAGTCATAGCCCCACTCTCTTCCCTGGGCCCAGCACTCTGATGGACCAGCAAAGCTGCCCTGCTGTGCCCACCATGGGGCAACCCATGAAAAATATAATCCTTGTGCTAGAGCAAGAGGGTTGGGTAGTTCACAAGGGGGACATGCACCCACAGCTAGTTAGCTATCCGGTGTCCTTAGAGCCTTTTCCACAGACCAAGAGGAGCAGGCAGCACAGACTGAAGGCTGAATGGAGTCACATTTTCACAGTGGACAGACTGAGCTCCAGTCTAGCTGAATGCTCATCCAGGCCAAACCTAGCTGTGTTGTTTGACATTGAAATGCCCCCTACAGGGTCTGAGGACACAGATAAGTCAGCAAAGTGCTTGCCCTGGGTCACAGCTTCAGCTATCAACTTGACACAATCTAGAGTCACCTGGAAGAGGGGGCCTTAAATGAGGAATTTCCTAAGTCATATTGGCCTGTGGCCATGTCTATGAGACATTTTATTCATTTCTAATTGATGAAGGAGAGCACAGCCCATGGTGGGTGGTGCCATTCCTAGATAGATGGGCATAAGAAAGGTAGCTATTAACCTAGTCAGCAATGTTCCTCTAAGCTCCTGCCCCCAGCTTCCTGCCTTATGTTCCTGTCTAACCTCCCTCAAAGATGGACTGGAACCTGGAACTGTAAGATGAAATAAACCCATTCCTCTACAAGTTGCTTTTGGTGAAGCTAGAACACCACGAAAACACGAGGACCTGAATGCCAACCCCTGCACTCATCTAAGAAACTGGGTACAGTGACACATACCTACAATCTCAGTGCTGGGAAGCAGAGACAAGAGGATAGCTAGGGCTTGTTAGCCCATCAGTGAGCTCCAGGTTCAATAGAGATCCTGACTGAGAAATCCAAACAAAACAGAAAGCCGCAAGGTAAAGTTTATATATGATGAGACACCCAGGATCAACCTCTGGCCTTCACATATATACCTTAAAAAAGCAAAAGCCCCTGTCATCCCCAATGACTTAGCTCTCCTTGGGTACCTCCAATAATATGTGTGGTCATTGAAAAGGGTCATCAAATACTATTTACTCTTCAATTTCCAAGCCCTCAGCAAAGTTCCATGCTGTTCTCTTGAGCAGAGTGGATAACTTCTGAGCAGAAATAGCACAAGTTACTTTGGGGATGGACATTTCATAGCTGATAGGGATCACTCCAGAATCCTCTTAAGAAAATTTGAAATGGGGCTGTTCTACCAGACTGAGTCCCTGGATGACCAATAGATTGTGAGCACAGACCGACCCGGAAGGACTTGAAACACAGGAGGAAGATAAAGCTTGGTTGTTCCAAACCAGGAGTCACAAACTTTTTCTGGCTTAGAGAGCTAGATAGCAACAATTAAACTCAGCCACCATAGAGCAAAAGACAGTCTAAACACTATTCAAGCAGATGGCAGTGGAGGTCTCAACTGAACTCCATTTTTTAAAAAAAAGGGCAATGGGAGGGACTTGGGTCACAGCTCATGGGAGATTTGCCACACTTATTTGAAAACACACCTGTCCTGATGGCTAGACCATTATCTCCTTCTAATGCCTATACTGGTTATTCATCTAATCCATTGACTGCCCACTTCCCCCAAATATAATGTGAGTACCTTGAGTCCAGGAGTCTGCTGTGTCCCTCACTGAAAATAAAAACAAAAAAAGCATCTAGCTAGAGCTGGTGAGCAGCACATTTTCTCAATAAACACATGCTAAGCCACTAGCTGTATGACTGTGAGTCACTTCATCTCCCTGAGCCTGTTTATTCGACTGTAACAGAGAGGGAGAAAGCAGAACCAACACCTCCAGGTTGCTGAGGATGCTTACTGGGATGATGATGTGTAAAAGGTGTGATGCATGATGGGGGTCCCCAAATGGCAGCTTGCTCTTTTTTATATGTCTGGAGCTAAGCCTAAGTCTGCAGGAGCCTCTTTGCCCTTCCTACTCACTGCTCAGGGGTCTTTGATGCAAAGTGGAGACATAGGGCTTAGAGTCAATGGTGATTAAGGTGGATATAGATCTGCATAGCAGAAAGATAACACCCTGGGCTGTATCCTCTAACTAGGGAACTGGCATGTAATCACCCATGAGGCAACCTACAAGCTATCTGTTTCCATAAATAAAGGTAGGGGTGTGTGTGTGTGTGTGTGTGTGTGTGTGTGTGTGTGTGTGTGTGTGTGTGTGTGTGTGCAGGTATGGGTGGGTGAATGTGTATCCATGTGTAGGCCAGCAAACAAGCTCAGGTGTTATCCTCAAGAACACACACAAAGAACCCTTTGCTACAGGGTCTCTCATTAGTCCAAACCTTACCATTTAGGCGAGGCTTGGCAGCTAGTGAACTCCCAGGAATCCTGTCTTCACCTCCCTAGCTCTAGTGTTACATACATAAATAATGCTCAGCTTCTTTGCATGAATTCTGCAGCTCAAACTCTGGTCTTCATGCTTGTAAGGCAAGCACTTTACAGATGGAGTTGTCTCCCCAGCCCCTGTAAATAAAGTCTTCTATTGGAACTCTGCTATCCTCATTTGCCTAGATGTCTCCTCTGGCTGCTTCTACATTCCAGCAGCAGAGCCAAATCCTTTCAGTGAATACTGTCTGTCCTCGAAGGCTAAAATATTTTTCTTTCTTGTCCTTGACAGAGACCTCTTGCCAACCTCTGTTGCAAATGACTGTAGAGTCAAGAAGGACAGAGCAAGTCTTTCTCTCCTATGATTGCATCTGGCTGGCTGGCTTTCATGAGCTGAGAGCAATAACTGACAGTTTGGTCCTTCACCTTTTACTTCATAAGAATCTCCCATCTGGAGAGCTTCCTGACTCTGGTACTACCATGCAGTACATCCCCTCCTCCATGGCCTTTGCATAATGAGACTTCAAAATGTTCCCCATCACTCACCCATCCATGTCCCAAATCATTTGGCAAAGATTTACTGAGCATCTATTGTGCAATCATAAACAAGATAGATGCCCAATGGTACAGGCAAGCTACTCTACCTACCCTATCCTTACATGACATAAGAGAGATGACTCAATCAGTCAAGTGTGTGCCACCCAAACATGAAGACCTAAGTTCAATCCCCATCACTCACATATAAAGCCAGGTACAGTGGTGTATGCCCGTAACCCCAGAGCTGAGCAGGTGAAGACAGAGAGATCACTGGAGCTCACTGACCAGCCAACTAACCCTATTTGGCTAGTTCTAGGCCAGTGAGAGACCCTGTCTCAAAAATAGTAGGAGAGGGGGCAGCTCAGAGGAAAGACACCTGTGTTTGACCTCTGACCTCCACACAAATATGTATGCAGGCACACAAATGCACACACCTGCTCATACATCCACACAATTATTTTTTAACTCTCCATAGGGGGAGGTCAGAAGATTAAGGGCAGACCCTAAGGACACCTCATCAGAAGACTTCCTCCTGGCCAATGATGCATGGATTTCTTTCATAGTCATTAAAAGGAAAAAGGAAGTATCCATTCACTATCATGTGCCAGACCTTACACTAAGAGATTTACATTGCACCTCTCTGTCACCAGGGGGGGGGGGCCACGACACGGCGGCTGGACAAAACACAAGTGAGTGGAAAAGTTACATGGTTTCTTCACCTATAAGGAGGTGGCCCATGATTTCAAACCCAAGCCCAACACTTCTCTGTTCTCTGTGTGTGGACTGTTGGTCAATCATGACCTCAAACAGGAAAACCACACTTCACATTTCTCTGCTCAAAGGCACTGAGGCCTAGACAGTCACTCCTTTCAGCCGTTTACTCTCTCATTCATTACATAAGCAGGTGTACAAGGATTGCTCAGTGACAGTGACAACAGAAGTCACTCCTACATTTCCCAGGACTGGTCATGTGTGGCACATAGGTAATGGATGGCACACAGTAAATTCTCATCAGATACCCTTGGAATAAGACAAGCTTCTTAAGGACCCACTGAACATGGCTCTTCCTGTCTGCCTCATAGCCACAAGAGGCCTTCAGAAGCAACCAGGGAAGGAGCAAAGGGTATGCCTTCTAATCCTACCACACAACATCTATATGGTATCATAAGCATAGCTTGCTCTCCATGATCTTAAACTCTTCACCCAGACAGTGGACACCATATCACTATCCAGACAGATGCCATCAGATGCCATGGGATAATGTAAAACAGCATCAGCAAGAGCCTAAATGACAGGCAGTCCTAGCAGCAACTCGTTCTCATCAAATGCCTCGCTGGGGTCATGTACCTTTGCAATCCAGCTGCATTCACTTACCTGATTCTCACCACCACACTGTGAGGGCTGCTGGGAAAGCAAACAGAAAAAGCAAAGGGTCAACCAATAAGCCTCCAGCGATCCCTGCTTGCCTCCTCTCCCTGCCTCATATTTGCCGAAGAAGAAATGCACACACACACCCCACACACACACACACCCTTGGATCTGCATGGCTGCTGGTTCGGCAAGTAGAAGGCCACCTTTCACATCCATCTGGGATTTATCCAGACCCCACCCTCAGGTCACTGTCAGCTTGTGTGGTTCCTCACTGGGGTCTCTGGGCCATAAGGCCTGCCTAGGTGGTTATCTTAAGGGCACCATAGAACCAGAGAGAATACCCCAGGGAAGAGACTAGGGGTTCATCTCTACTCTATGGCAAACATCAGTGTCTCTTCCTATCTTCTACATTCTATTGCTTTCTTCACAAAACCCCATATAAGGTTAACACATTCCTCCATCTTCAGTACCCAGCATTCTGTGAAGACTGATTGCTTTCTGGTCCCAGGCCCCTTTTCTCCAACTGTCCCAGTAACTGGAGCCTGGCCTGTTAAGGCTAGAGCCTTTGGGTGCGTGGTTGATACCACCTTCTTCCTGGTGACCTTATCTGCTGTGGTGGCCAGTCTCACAGTGCTCTACTGTGTCAGCAGGGAGTGAGCAACACACATCAGGAGGTGCTGATTCAGAAAACCCCAGCACCAAATGACTGTGGGCCAGTCAATGGCATCCTGTGCCTCAGTCCCCTAATTTGTAGACTGCAGTAGCACAGTGGAAAAGTCCTGCCAGAGTCAGAGATCAGCTTGCACAGTGCTAAGCACACAAAGAAAGTGTGGTGGCAGTTAGAACTCATGAAAATGAAACCTTTGTTAATGACATTAGAAATAAAACACTCTATGCCCCATATTATGCCAACCCCTGTACAAATGCCCCTCTTTGGTCTTCATAGCATTCTTTAAGGTAATTCTCAATTGTGATTCTGCAGGAAACGACAGCACAGAGAGCCTATGATTTTCACCTAAGTTCACACAGTCAATGGGTCAGAATGCTGGCATGCAAAGCCAGCCCCCGCCGCATCCCACTACTAAAGGGCTCACATACTCATCTGCACCACCACATCCTGTGCCTACAAAGTCCTCCCAGGCCCACCCTCGCGGGAACCCAGCTTTCCTGGAGTGTCCAGGACCCAACCTGGCCATCCTGGAAGCCTCTGACCTCCTCCCTCTGCTTCCCAAACCAGTGCCCGAGAAGTGACCCATTCCTTGCAAAGCCCCCGCCAAGCCCTCAGCCTGACCCCCACGTAATGAAGGGAATTAATATGGCCAAGCCTCCAGCCCAGCCGAGCAGTTTCCCAGCAGCCCCGGCCAGGCCTCTAATTGATTAGGCCATAAAGCCTGGGCACTAAATTGAAAGGAGCTGCACTAATTCTCTTTTATGTTAAATTTCTGTCTTTCCCCTTTATCGAATCCCCCGTCCAATGTCCCTTTCCCTCCCCACCATGGGCTTGCTGTGGGCCTGTTTTTCCCGTGCACAGATTAAGTACCTAATCAAAATCTTGTCTCCCCTAATGGCATAAAATTGAAAGATAGATATTGCACTTTACACAGCTGATTAAACACTCGAATGTGGCTAAATGCTTAAAGGGCTTGTTACATTAACTAACTCTGTCATCTGCCCACCGTCTTATAATTGCGTGCGCTCAAGCTGCTTCAGGGGAGGCACACACAGCACCTCCTCTTTGGTACCCCTCCCAGGCACTCCTGCCAGCAGTTCCCTCCACCATAGCTGAGCAAGGATACAAGGAGTGGCCTCAGCACTCCTCCTTACCCCCAACCTTGGGCAGCCTTCATGGTCAGGCTCACCTTTGGTACCCAAGGCCCTCTACTTCCCAGAGTTGCCTGACACCCACAACAGTCTAGTACAGCAGACCCTTGCCATCTCTCGCTCCCCAAAGCTCCTCTATGCCTAGCTTCATTTCTAAGACAATTCCAGAGGGGAGGCATTGTGTATGTGTATGACCACAGTGGCCTGTGGTTGACTTGACTGTATCGTTGACCCACAATATTCCCCTCCCTTCCCCCTGGTGCTCAAATATTTAAAAATAGAAACACTCGGTAGCTATGGTAATGGAAGATGATGGATGCCGGAGAAAGGGGACCATTTGGCACAGTGTTCCTGAACAACCTGTGCTGACCCTGTGTTAACTCAGCACGGGTGGAAACTGAGATCTACCTGACCCCTGACAACAAACCAGTGGAGAGCTGAGTTCTGACCACTGTGGCCATAGCAGGGGGTGAGTGGCAGGTGGGCTCCTGCGCCTGCCAGTGGGGGCAGCTCTCAGCATCACAGCTGCTGACCCGGAGAAAGAGTGCTTTACAGGGTGGAGTCATAGAATACAGAAAGTTCAGTGAGAGCGAAGGGAGGGCACGGCTCTAGAGTGTCTAGGACACTTCCTCTGAAATTCTGGGCAAACTTCTCAGTCCTTCCCGCACACACACAGCATGCATGTATTTACTAAACACCATCTGTGTGTCAAACTCTGATCCATTCATGGGTGACTTTACATGTCATTCCTCCCTTTGTGGAGCTTACTGCCAAGGAAAGAAGGATGGGGAGATGGATGGCTCAGCTAATAAAGATGCTCACACCAAACCTGACGATCTGAGATCAGTCCTCTGGATCCATATAGTGAACGGAGAAAAAGCCAAGTCCTGACTTATTCATGGACCCCATGGTTCACATGTACTCACACCACACATCCCACAAACACACACACACACACACACACACACACACACACACACACACACCTCATCATACACACACACACACACACTGCACATCACATACTGCACATCATACACACACACAAACTAGACACCATACATCATACACACATGCATACATGCACACACATACAAAGTAAATAAATAAAAATGTATTTTTAAAACAAGAAAATATTATTTAAAAATCCCTGCAGACAGAATATGCTACAAATTGTGAAATTGGGGCAAATTCACCCCAAAAGGCGCAGTTACCAAACCACAAGGCAGGGCATAGTAACTACCTTAAGCAGAATGGTCAGTGGAGGTCTATGAAGGAGGAGACAACAGGAAAACCCTTGGGTGATTAGTAAGAGCCATCTGCATATCTGAGGCAAAGGTGTTTAGGGTAAAGGACAGCAAGTCCAGAGACTCAATAGGATCAGGTTTTCCCAGGCCAGCATGGCAGAAGAGTGGGGGTCGGGTACTGGGTGGCTTCTAATGCTCCCTCCACATGCCCATGGGCTACTGCTGTCAGTGGCTGCTTCAATGTCCTCATCCCTAAAACAGACACAGCACCAGGCTATGGCAGGAGCTAGTGAGAAAATGCCTGTCCTGCTCCTATAAAGACCAGGCACCTGAGACACCCCCGCCAGAAACTTGGCCCTGGAAAGGGCTTGGACTGGTTTGTTTTGTTTTGTTTTGTTTTGTTTTGTTTTGTTTTGTTTTGTTTTGTTTTGTGTTTTGTTTGTTTGTTTGGTTGGTTGGTTGATTGGTTGGTTTTTTGAGACACGGTTTCTCCATGTAGTTTTGGTGCCTGTCCTGGATCTCGCGCTATAGACCAGGCTGGCCTTGAACTCACAGAGATCTGCCTGGCTCTGCCTCTTGAGTGCTGGGATTAAAGGTGTGCACCATCTTCACCTGGCAGGGCTTGAACTCTTATACCTTAAGCCCATTCTGCTTGAGGGAGGGAGAGAGTGTGGCGTCTCCCTTCCCTTCCTGTGCTTATTTCTCTGCCCTTCCATCTCTCCTCCGAACCCTGTTCCACCCCTTTCAGACCGGCTTCTTCCACTGTATTTTTTTTTTCCATACAGGAACTTTGAGCACAAAAGGCCTGACTCCTGGCTCTATACCTCCAGTTAAAGTCTTGAGAGCGGACTTGAGTGTCTCATCTGTCAGCAGCCAGTTCCTCACCCATGAGAGCCATGATGCTGTCTGCGGGCACTGCCCATTCAACCCTGTCCCAGCAGCCCCCTCTCACTGCGGCCTCTGCAGAAAGTGCTCCTCTCCCCACCAGGCTGAGAGCATTATGGACTCCTTACTAAGTGCTTCATATTAAAGATTCATAAAGGCACAATATGTATTTTAATAAGGCAGACTGTACATTATCAAATTCAAGCTCAAAAGAACACCACCAAGAACTAGGGGCAGGACGCTTCCTGAAGCCAAGAGTCCCATGACCAGGTGGAAGGAATTCAGTGATTCTGGTACCTCTCCTCTCTGGGTTCCCTAGACTTTCCCACCGAACCCTTATGATAGTGTCAAGGTAGCTGTCCACATACACACATGAATGCACATGTGCTCACATATATGTTATATATATATATATATATATATATATATATATATATATATATATATATATATATCACATTGACACATGTGAATATGTTCACACAGGCATGCACAATATTGCATGTACTCATACATGTACACTCATACACATGCACACACTTGTAGTTAGAGTTTTCCTGCCTGGCCCACAGTCAGGACAAATCTCTCTTACCCACCAGTCCCACAGTCGCTCAGACCCAACCAAGAAAGCACACAGAAACTTACGTTGTTTAGAAACTGTATGGCCGTGGCAGGCTTCTTGTTATCTACTTCTCCTATCTTAAATTAACCCATTTCTGTTAGTCTATACTTTGTCACATGGCTTGTGGCTTACCAGTGTCTTTACATGTTGCTTTTCATGGCGGCGGCTGGCGGTGTCTGTTTCCAGTCTTCTACTTCCCAGAATTCTCTTTTCTCTTGTCCCGCCTATACTTCTTGCCTGGCCACTGGACAATCAGAACTTTATTTACATAGAGCAATTCCACAGCACACACTCATGTACTTCACACACACACACACACACACACACACACACACACACACACACACACATACTTGTCTCATACATACCTTTCCATTTTTCAGTCCTGGGCAAGTAGGAATAAGTGGTCATCCTGCAGACTGGCACACACACACAAGCACACTAAGCACACATTTGTGTTCTCCAATGCTTGGTCACACTGTGAAACTCAGCCTCATGGCTTGTCAGGATGTGAGGATGTAGAGAGCAGGTCAGGGTCAGGGTTCTTACCTGCTCAGAGTGCAGAGTGGACATCCTATGCTTCCACTCTGCCCTGGCCCACTTGCACATGGATGCCAAATGCCTTGATATTATTTGTTCAAAAGGTCTCTTTTCCACTGTGTCACCTTCCACCTTCACTGGAACCCTGTCCACACGTGTCACAAATCTTCCTGAACTCATCCTGTGCCCTGTCATCCAGATTCCAAGTGTGCTGACTATTACTTTATAATAAAACTCAAAACCAGAGAGCTGAGGCCTTCAAACCTTGTCTTTTTTTTTCTTTCTGAGATACTGAATACACCACGTGGATGTTGGGAAGAACTGAGATCTTGATGACATGATGTCCTCAGACCTGACCCAGAGACAAGGCTCATTGCTTCTGTAGTACTCTTTTCTATTTTTCAGTGGTGCTTTGGAGTTTTCAAATGCTGATCTTTATCATCAAGTATTTTATATCTTTATTTTATGGTAAATCATATTGCCTTCTTTTTAATTTTTTGTAGTAGAAAACTTCATTAAAAGCAAAGTCACAGATTGGATAAGAATGCATTGCAAATGAGAAGCAGATCACATGGGCAGAGATACTCAAGATTATTATTGGGGGCTCCCTTTTATGGGGTTCAAAAGACAGGGTCTGGTTACTAGCAACATACTCTGAGTAGATCTGCATTTTTCCTTGTTGTTGTGAGTACCTTCTATTTTCTTGTTTATTTTGGAGAGCATTTTAATTGCCACAGTCCTGACTTCCCTTTCCTTCTTTCAAATTCCCCTTCCTGCTCTCCTTCAAATTCATGGCTTCTTTTTCATCAATTTTTATTGTAAGAATATATGTATTTGTATATGCATATATTCTTAAATATAATCTGTTGAGTTCATACAATGGTACTTGTAGGTATGTTTTCGGGGCTGAACATTTGGCACTGGACAACCAATTGGTGTGCTCTTCCCTGCTCCTGGTATAGCTTTTAATTTTAATTGATAAACATTTGTTGCTATTGAGACACAACTGATTTTCTGCTGTGATTGTATCTTGCAGCCTTATTAAGTTTAATTGTGTGTTCTAAGAGATATGGGGTTTTCCTTCTTTGCCTTGCTTTCCTTTTACCCAAACTTGGGCTTTGCCTCTTTGAGAGAGGGTCTCGATACACAGTCCAGGCTGGCCTTGAACTCTTCTTCATCCTCCTGCCTCTGTCTCCCAACTGCTGGCATTACAGGCATGCTCTGCCATGCTCAAGCATGAAGTTTTCTATGTGGACAGGCATGTCAACCATGAACAAGATAGCTTGGCTTCTTCAAATTTCTTCCTTTATTGTCTGAATGTCTTTGCTTTCCTCTTTCCTGATTACAGTGGCCAGAACCCTAGCATGATGGTGACTAGAAGTAACAGAGACACGTTCAGGGCTCTTCTGCTTTCTAGACTGGTTGGTGTATACTTATACAATATTATTCCATTTCCTAAATGGTTAGCAAAATTCTCCAACAAAGCCATGTAGGGTTTGAAGGGAACTATTATGTTTTAGTTTGTGTTTTGCTTTTTGTAGGACCCAGAGCCTCACACATGCCAGGAAAATGCTTTGCCACCAGCCTATATCTATAGCTCTATTTATACATTTATTTAGAGACAGACAGTCTTGTTAAGTTGCCCAGGCCTTCTCTGTAGCCTAAGAAGAGCTTGAACTTGTAATCCTCCTGCCTCAGCACCCCCAGCCAGTGAGAAGAAGAAGCCTTTGTCATCAGCCCCAGTTTGGAGTTTTCTTTACTAAAACGTTTTTAATTACAGATTTGGTTTTTCTAATTGATACTTATCTATTCAGATTTCATTGATTTCTTTTCCCTTAATTTTTTTCTATAACATTGATTTTTTTTTTTACCCTGAACTTTATTATTTCATCTTCTTGCTGTGGGTTAAATTTACCTTCTTTGGTTTTTAACTTTATTATTATTATTATTATCATCATCATCATCATCATCATCATCATCATTGATGGGAACAGTGTCCTAACACATATGCAGAGGTAGAAGGAAAGCTGTGGAGTCAGTTTTCTACTTAAATCTTTACTTGGATTCCTGGGCTTGAACTTGGGTTACCAGGCTCACACAGCTCGGCCATCTTGTCAGGACCAAATTTAGATTCTTTCTAATTGATGAAGTTCAAAGCTGGGGTCCTTTATTTCAGTATTCCTCTTTTCAGGTACACACACTAGCATCCATTTCCCGACAATCACTCCTATGGGCTCCCTGCACACATTCCACACAATTGGTTTCACTTCGACAGGAGTGTTTTCTTGCTTTGTTCTTTGTCCCAGGTCTGTTTAGAAGTATTGTATTTGGTTTCTGAATGTGTGGGGCTTTCCTAGAGGCCTTTCTGTTGTGGGTTTCCTAAGTCAATTCTATTTTGGTTAGAGAAGACACTGCATATGAGGCGAATCAATTTTGAGCAGTAGTTTCTCAACCTTCCTAATGCTATGGCCCTTTAATACAACCCCAACCATGAAATTATTTTCATTGCTACTTTATAACTGTATTTTTGCTACTGTTACAAATTATAATGTAAATATCTATGTTTTCTGATGTTCTTAGGTAACCCCTGTGAAAGGTTCTTTTGACCCCACCCAAAGGAGTCATGACTCACAGACTGAGAACCAGTGGTTTAGAGCTATCGAAGCTAATAGATTAGTTTTATAATCCAGAATATGATCTAGCTCAGTAAGTGTTCTCTGGACACTTTAAAAAAGCATGGTTTCTGCTGTTTTCTGGTAGCATATTCTATAAATGTCAACTAGTTCAAGCTGGTTGATGGTACTGACAAAGGGGATATCCCAGAATAATAATATTTTCAGTCTCAAGTCACAGTAAAAAAAAAAAAAATCGAGAAACATCACCCCTCTTCTTTATCTGAATGAGAAATGAGCTTTCATTACATTCCACCATTGAGATCTGAGTTTCTTTTGTTATTGCAGCACAGCCTCGCCTATACTGATACAGGATCTCACTCCAGAAAGGCATTATTCTAATCTCATTTCTTCCCTTCAAAAGCACAGTGAAACACAAAAAGAAACATCTCTTTTTTTGGAATCACAAAAAATTACCAATAGACAAAACTAGACAAGATTGGGATGATAATTAAATGTTAAGGAATCTTTATTTTTATATAATTATTAATCCATTCTTCATTCAATATTGTCCCTCATTCTTATTTTTATACAAAATAGCGTCAGCAATAATTTTCTGATAAAATTGACAAGATAGGGATTCAATGTTTTCCAAAAATAGTTTGTGAATGGCATACTGATATCCTAAATCCTTTAGGCTAAGTTAGTTACTACATGCAAGTTACCTATTGCTAACTGGAATTCTACTATGTTTCCATTTGTTAGATGATGGGTGAATGGATGGATGATGGAGGAAAGAACGAGTATATGCATGTGTAGATTGATAGAGTAATAGATAATGTAGTGGTTTGAAAGAAAATGGTCCCCAAAGGGAGTGGCACTCTTTGGAGATGTGGCTTTATTAGAGTAGGTGTGGTCTTGTTGGAGGAAGTTTGTCGCTGTGGAGGTGGGCTTTATGGTTCCATATATGCTCAAGATACCACCCAGTGTTACAGACCACTTTCTGTTGCCTTCAAGATGTAGGACTCTCAGCAAATTCTCCGCACTATGTCTGCCAGCAAAACACCATGTCCCAATGTGATAATAAACTGAACCTCTGAACTATGAGCAAGCCACCCAAACTAAATATTTTCCTTTATAAGAGTTGCCATGATCATGGTGTCTCTTCACAGCCATAGAAACCCTAACTAAGAAATATACAAGTGTGGATGAATGGATAGATGACAGATGCATTGATTCACAGGTACATGTAGAGATGCATGCGTGTATGAGTTGAGTGTGTGTGGGATATCTAACCTTCCTGAGTGCAAGGAGGACATTAAAGGTCCCAGCCAACCTGAGCATCTAAAGGAGATAAAACTTTTCATCCAATACCTATCAGAACAATACATAAAGCCCCCTTGTCCTCAGAGTAAAGAGGCAGATACAAGAAATAACAATGTTTGGGAAGCCACAGAAGAATACTGTCCCTGAATCAGGACTTTGCCTCTCTGTTATAAGACATACAGGTTGGTATAAGGCAGGGTATCTGGCACATTAAATGGCTAACCTTTCCTGGGTTTCATGTAAATGGGGCCACCAGCAGACTAATGGCCAAAGTGATTATAAGAGAGGTAAGATTTAGAGACCCTCAACGTCTCACACTCCAGAATCGTCTCCGAGTCACAAGTCCTCACGTCCAGTGCTCTGCTGAGAGAGGAGCCTGGGGAAATGCTTGGGACAGAAATCCGTCTCCTAGAATAATAGGATACATGTGACATGAAAGTAGACGGAGAGACTGTGGGGGAGAACAGAACCAGCAAGAGAGGGAAGGAGGGAGGAGGAGAGGGGGAGGAGAGGAGAAGCAAGTAAGAACAAAGTATAATGGTACACACATATGAAAATGCTATAATTAAACCCACTACTCTCCATGCTAACTTTAACATACATTTAAAAAATACTAATTTACAACAACAGCAATAAAAGAAATCTGTGTCCTATAATATGGAAGGTTAAACATTGCTATTAACCTCCCTGATCAAAAACAAAACAAACACACAAAAAAAACTTAAAATAAGTCAAATCCATTTCTTCTATTGCATAAGACCATGAAAAAAGTTCAAAGGAATTATCAGACTAAAATCTACATGGAGACTGTGTCCCTAGAGAGTCATGGAAGGCCTATGAGTATCACCACACCTAGATAACTTGAGCCCACAGCTTCATAATTTTATGAACATGGGAGACAGAAGACAAAGGGAAAAGAGAATTCTATGTGGTAAGTGGTTTTCTTTATTTTGTTGTTGTTATTGTTTTAAAAATTCTTCTTAACCCCATCATGACCCCAAAGATGCACAGCGAATCTGAATGAGTGAAGCAAACTCTCTCTCCTGGGTCCCCTGTCACTCCAGGAGGCCTAAATAAAAACTTGCTCCACAATGATCAGAGCAGCAGTAGGGAGGAGTCTTATATGCCTATCACAAGTCAACTTCTTCGCTGAGAGTGTGGTTCTATGTAAATCTCCCCATGGTCCAAAAGTCCTCACTAGCCATAAAGTCTATGCTCAAGAACCCAGCACTGGCCACACCCCCTGGCAGTTTGGCTGAATCTTATGCAAATTGTGAAGAGAAACATCAACAGCTCACACTGCAAAGACATCCAAAAATAACTTTGTGGCAGCATCCCTAGGACAACACTGCACCCTGCTGCTAATCCAGAAGGTTCCCTCAAACTCCAAACAACCTGGTGGGTCTAACTTACTCTTTAGCCAATATAGAATTCACAGGCTGGACCCTGGCAGGGTTCATCACAGTTCTGTTTGATCAATGCGGAAGAGAGATAGAATCCAGACACAGTCATGCAGATCTGTCCCAGCACTTGGAAGATGAAAGCAGGAGGATCATGAAGTCCAGTCCAGCCTGAGCTACAGATTGAGACCCTGTCCCAAAAATAAAATGAGAAAGAAGACTCAAGGAACTAATGATTAAAGCTACCAAAGTGGCATGATTCTGAATACTCCCTCAAGAATTTCAGAAGCACAAATCACTTCAATGTAGTTGATAATGCTGATTACAAATTATTTTATTGATTAAAATAACAAGCAGAATCTTGGTTAGCCTAATTACAGTTACTATATATATGCAAAGATAAGAAAACAACATCCATGAAAATATAATCAATAATTATGTATTTGCATGAATTCAGACCTTCTGGTGCAACTCTCTCACATGCACATGTGTGTCAGAGTATATACCAGGTATTTGGCTGTGGAAATGTGTGTGTGTGATAATTTAGGGGAACACCTTCAGTTTTCTTTTAAATAAACCTTAAGATTGGGATCTGAATATAAGCTACTCACATGGGACCTACTTTCTAAAAAATACTGCAAAGTTTGCAAAAAAAAAAAATGAGACTAAAATGGAGGAAAGACTTCAAGGTGCATGTGAATGACTATACACCTGGGGTTCCATCCCTTTGGGACTCCTTTGTAAGACCACTGGGAATGCACCCCACAGGATGAGAAAATGAGCACATTTATTCACCACTGCTCATCCCTCATTGGTTGAAAACAAGTCTTCCTAACACTTCTGAACAGTCCTGTTTGCAAACCAAGCTCCTGGCTCATGTTAGTCACACCCAAGTCAAGCAGAGAGAAACAAGTGGTGTACTGAAGTGTCTGCCAGTGATGCAGGAGGAAGCCACAGGGGTCCCAGTAGGCCACTAAGCATCCAAGTGCATACTAACCTCTCATTCATTGATTTACACACACCCCAAATTACTGTGCCTAGTACTCTGCAAGGCATTAAAAGTGGAATTATAACTGGACATGCATGGCTTTGGACTAGGAGTTCCTCCAGCCTACAAGGTATTATTCAGATTTTCTCACTTTAACTTCATACCATGAATTCTGGTAATACAGGACACTGTGGTTAAGACTCTGGGTGCTGGATAAAAGATACCATGGCTCTGAGTCATCTTCTTAGCTGCTTTTGTGTCGCTGGGACAAAATTACTTAAGAGAACAACTTCAGAGACGAAAACAATTATTTTGCTAATAGTTTCAGAGAATTCAGCCATGGTTCTGGGCCCACAGACAGTCAGAGCTTCATGGTAATAGTAGTCTGTGAATGACGTACCTGTTCACTTCATAAAGGACAGGAAGCAAAGAGAGCAGCTCTCTGTAGCTGAAGTTTTCCTGTGTCCCGCCCAGTCCTCAGCCACTCAGACCCAAGTAAATACCCAGAGGCTTACATTAATTGAAACTGTTCAGCCATTAGCCCAGGTTTACTACTTACTAGCTCTTACACTTAAACTCAGTCCATTTATGTTAACCTATATGTTGCCACAAGTTCCATGGCTTTACCTGTGTGTCATTACATACTGCTCCCTGGACAATGGGCTGGCATCTCCTGACTCAGCCTTGCTCTTCCCAGAATTCTCCTTGTCTGTTTATCCCACCTATACTTCCTGCCTGGGTACTGGGCAATCAGCTTTTTATTTATCAACCAATCAGAGCAACACACTCACAGCATACAGAACATCCCACAGCAGCTCTCACCCTGACAGACAGGATACAGAGCAGAGCTATAACAGGAAGAGGCCAGGGCAGGTTACATCCCCAAGGATATACTCCCAGTGACATGGTTCCCCAAACCACACCTCACCTTCTACAATCCCATCACCATCCAATAGACTTTTCATATTTTCACTCCATGAATGGAGTCATTCATTAGATCAGAACCTTCATTATCTAATTGAGGGAGATGAGACATATAAAGAGGAGAAATACAGGAGTGTGAGCATTCTTCATCTCCAGGGCATTTATTAACCCACTCAAATTGACAACCAAGATTCGTTATTACAGTGACCTTGGACAATTTACTGAACTTGTGCACTCTTTTGTTTATTAATGACTGGAAGAGTAAAGATGAGAAATCATGCAGAGTTTTAGCACAACACCTGGTACTGGGCACTAGAATTGCTAAGACAGAGGAAAAGCTGAAAAGATACAGATGGAAAAGATACAGAAAAAGATATAAGAAAAGAGGAAAAGATACAGGAAAAAGAGGAAAAGAAACAGATGATTGAGTGCCAATATTTAAGGAATTGCAGGGGTAGGAAAAGAGATGGATACGGGACCATACCATCGGGAAACAAATGCTCAAGTATATATACTTTCTAGAAGCAGCCCAAAGCCTCACAACAGAAATCAACCACTTGACTATGCTCACAGATTGTGGGGCTGAGGAACTCAACTGGGAACTCACATAGGTAGGCTAGGAGAGGGTGGGTCTTATTTGACCACTAGGCTAGGAAGTAACAGGAGCATGAGGTAGCAAACTACAATCCCTGTGGTTAGGTTGGGCATGCCCATCTATGACTAATAGTGACCATCAACTTGGAAGGTTCTAGAATAACCTAGAAAACAAATCTCTGGGTATGTGTGTGAGGGATTATCTAGATTAGGTTATTTGAGGTAAGATGACATATCCTAAACTAAATGTGGGCAGTATTATGCCATGGGCTGGGTCCTGGACTGAATAAAAAAGAGAAGGCAAGCTTAACATAAGTATTCATCATACGCTGCTTCTCAATGTTAATGCAATGTGACCAACTGCCTCCACTTCTCCACCATGCCTTCTCTGCCATCCTGCCATGCGGAACTGAATCCTTCCTCTCTTGTATTACTTTCTGTTGGATATTTGGTCACAATAAGGAGAAAACTTGTAGTATGCCATCCTTTTATATGGTTTATAACTCTTTCTGCATGATTGCAGAAGGGAAGAATTAATAGAGACACTAAATGGCCTGCGTTCTAGTTTTTTTTTTTCTTCTGTTTCTATGACAAAACACTCTGACTGCAAGCAGTTCAGAAGGAAAAAAGGTTTAATTCAACTTACCAGTTACAGCCCACCATCCCAGGGAAGTCAGGGCAGAAAAGTAAGCGAGACCATGAAGCAAAAACCATGGAGGAGCACCACTTGCTGGCATGATTACAGGCTCATGCTTTACTAGTTATTTCTTCTTCTTCTTCTTCTTCTTCTTCTTCTTCTTCTTCTTCTTCTTCTTCTTTTTTTGGTTTTTTGTTTGTTTGTTTTTTATTATGTGTTTTAATTTTATACATCAGCCATGGGTTCCCCTGTCCTCCCCCCTCCCGCCCCCACCCCAACCTTCCCCCCAGCCCCTTCCCTCCATTCCCATGTCCTCCAGGACTAAGACACCCCTGAGGATTCATTTAAACCTGGTGGATTCAGTACAGGCAGGTCCAGTGCCCTCCTTCCAGACTGAGCATGTGTCCCTGTGTAAGCCCAAGGTTCCAAACAGCCAGTTCATGCACTAAGGACAGGTCCAGGTCCCACAGCCTGGACCTCCCAAACAGATCAAGCTATTCAATGGTCTCACTTATTCAGAGGGCCTGATCCAGCTGGGGCCTCCACAGCCGTTGGTTCATAATTCATGTGCTTCCATTCGATTGGCTATTTGTCCCTGTGCTTTTTGCAATCTTGGATTCAACAATTCACGCTCTTGCAGTCCCTCCTCCTTCTCAACAGTTGGACACCTGGAGCTCCACCTGGGGCCTGGGTGAGGATCTCTGCATCCACTTCCATCAGTTATTGGATGAGAGTTCCAAGAGGACTGCTAGGGTGTTTAGTCATCTGATCACCAGACTAGGTCAGATCAGGCCCTCCCTCGACCACTGCCAGCAGTCTACAGAGGATATATCATTGTGGATTTCTGGGGACCTCTCCAGCACTCTGCCTATTCCTGTTCTCAAGTGGTCTTCATTAATCATGATCTGTTATTCCTCGTTCTCCCTTTCTGTTCTTGATCCAGCTGGGATCTCCTGCTCCCCTAAGCTTTCTTTCACTCAAACCTTGACCTTCATTACTCCCACTGTCATCCAGGTTGTTCATGTAGATCTCATCCATTTCTCTGTCATTGGGTGATCCCTGTGTCTTTCCTAGGGTCCCGTTTTCTAGGTAGCCTCCCTGGAGTTGTGAATAGCAGTCTAGTCAGCTTTGTTTTACATCTAGTATCCTCCTATGAGTGAGTACATACCATGTTTGTCCTTCTGAGTCTGGGTTACCTCACTCAGGATGATTTTTTCTAGATCCATCCATTTGCCTGCAAACCTCATGATGTCATTGTTTTTCTCTGCTGAGTAGTACTCCATTGTGTATATGTACCATATTTTCTTTATCCATTCTTCAGTTGAAGGGCATCTAGGTTGTTTGCAGGTTCTGGCTATTACAAACAATGCTAATATGAACATAGCTGAGCAAATGCCCTTGTGGTATGTGATTGAGCATTCCTTGGGTATATGCCCAAGAGTGCTACAGCTGGGTCTTGGGGGAGATGGATCCCCAATTTTCTAAGGAAGCACCATATTGATTTCCAAAGTGGCTATACAAGCTTGGATTCCCACCAACAGTGAAGGAGAGTTTCCCTTGCTCCACATCCTCTCCAGCATAATCTGTCTTCTGTGTTTTTGATCTTAGCCATTCTGACAGGTGTAAGGTGGTATCACAGAGTCGTTTTGATTTGCATTTCCCAGATAATTAGGGATGTTGAGCAATTCCTTAAATGTCTTTCAGCCATTTGAACTTCCTCTGTGGAGAATTCTCTGTTTAGTTCTATAGCCCACTGGAAAATCTAAAAGAAATGGATAATTTTCTGGATAGGTACCACATATCTAAGTTAAATCAAGACCAGATAAACCATTTAAATAGTCCAATAACCCCTTAGGAAATAAAATCAGTCATTAAAAGTCTCCCAACCAAAAAAAGCCCTGGACCAGATGGTTTCACTGCAGAAGTCTACCAGATCTTTAAAGAAGACTTAATAACAATACTCTTTAAATTGTTCCACACAATAGAAGCAGAAGGTATATTACCAAACTCCTTCTATGAGGCTATAATTACCCTGATTCCTAAACCAAACAAAGATGCAACAAAGAAAGAGAACTACAGACCGAGCTCCCTCATGAACATTGATGCAAAAATATTCAATAAAATTCTCGTTAACAGACTCCAAGAACACATCAAAACAATTATCCACCATGATCAAGTAGGCTTCATCCCAGGGATGCAAGGGTGGTTCAACACACGAAAGTCTGTCAATGTAATACACCATATAAACAAACTCAAAGAAAAAAACCACATGATCATCTCACTAGATGCAGAAAAGGCATTTGACAAAATCCAACACCCCTTCATGATAAAGGTCTTGGAGCGATCAGGAATACAGGGAGCATACCTAAACATAATAAAGGCAATCTACAGCAAGCCAACAGCCAACATCAAATTAAATGGAGAGAAACTCAAAGCAATACCACTAAAATCAGGAACAAGGCAAGGCTGTCCCCTCTCCCCATACTTATTCAATATAGTACTTGAAGTTCTAGCCAGAGCTATAAGACAACACAAAGAGATTAAGGGGATACAAATTAGAAAGGAAGAAGTCAAGCTCTCCCTATTTGCAGATGACATGTTAGTATACATGAGTGACCCCAAAAATTCAACCAAGGAACTGATACAGCTTATAAACACCTTCAGCAACATAGCAGGATACAAGATCAACTCAAAAAAATCAGTAGCCCTCCTACATACAATAGACAAACAGGCTGAGAAGGAAATCAGAGATACATCACCCTTTACAATTGCCACAAATGATATAAAATACCTTGGGGTTACTCTAACTAAGCATGTGAAGGATCTATATGACAAGAACTTTAAGTCCCTGAAAAAAGAAATTGAAGAAGATGTCAGAAAATGGAAAGATCTCCCATGCTCATGGATAGGCAGGATTAACATAGTAAAAATGGCGATCTTACCAAAAGCAATCTACAGATTCAACGCAATTCCCATCAAATTACCAACACAATTCTTCACAGATCTGGAAAGAATAATACTCAACTTCATATGGAAAAACAAAAAATCCAGGATAGCCAAAAGAATTCTGTACAATAAAACAACCTCTGGAGGCATCACGATCCCCAACCTCAAGCTCTACTATAAAGCTACTGTAATAAAAACAGCTTGGTACTGGCATAAAAACCAACATGTGGACCAATGGAATCGAACTGAAGACCCTGACATTAACCCACACACCTATGAACATATAATTTTTGACAAAGAAGCCAAAAATATACAATGGAAAAAAGAAAGCATCTTCAACGAATGGTACTGGCATAACTGGATGTCAATGTGTAGAAGGCTACAAATAGATCCATATCTGTCACCATGCACAAAACTTAAGTCCAAGTGGATCAAAGACCTCAACATAAATCCAGTTACTCTGAACCTGATAGAAGAGAAAGTAGGAAGTATTCTTGAACGCATTGGCACTGGAGATCACTTTCTAAATATAACACCAGTAGCACAGACACTGAGAGAAACAATCAATCAATGGGACCTGTTGAAACTGAGAAGCTTTTGTCGAGCAAAGACATGGTCAACAAGACAAAGCGACAGCCTACAGAATGGGAAAAGGTCTTCACCAACCCCACATCTGACAGAGGGCTGATATCCAGAATATATAAAGAACTCAAGAAATTAGACATCAAAATGCTTTACTAGCTTCTTAAACAGCAGGTCCACCTGCCTAGGGATGCCACCACCCACAGTGGACTCTCTCCTGCATCAATTAACAATTAAGATAATATCTCACAGGCATGTCCATAGGTTAATCTGATCTAGGATATTCCTCATTCAAGGCTTTCCTCTCAGGTGACTCTTGCAAATAGCAAGTTGACAAAGCTAACAACAATGGCCAGCAAAGCCAAACGTATTTATTTATATAACCATTTATAGACAATACTGACTAAACTTTCATCTGGAAATGTTGTTTCACTCACATCATTAGCAGATGATGCCTATGTCCGGTTTGGACTCCAACTGGATCATCAGCCTCTCAACCTAAAATAATCTGAGCTGCCTCTCAGCATGTAGCTGGTTCTCAGAGCAAGCATCCCAAGATGGAAGTTGCAAGAGTTCTATGACCCAACCTCATAAGCCTCTAGGTATCACTTTTGCACTATCTGTTGCCCAAGGCAGTCATCAAAGTCTGTGCATATGCAAGATGGGAAGACAGACCTCATATCTAGCTGGTTAGAGTAACAAAGGCATTATGGGAAAGCATTTCTGGTGGGGAAAATGTTGCTTTGACAAATGCAACAGTCCGTACACAGAGAATTTTTTAATGACGTCATTTATTCTTTGAAAGTTTACATAGATGTATGCAATGTATCTTGATCATATTCTATCCTCCATTCCCACTCCAACTTTCCCCTTCCAGGATCCCTTACACACCTTTCTCTCAACTTCAGATCCTTTTATTTATTTTTTTTAAATAATTCACTGAATCCAATTAGTGTTGCCCAGATGCACATGTTATGAGGCTATCCACTGGGGCAACCTACCAGTGACCGTGCTGCAAAGAAAAAGGACGTTTTCTCTCCCAGTGGCCATCAGCTTCCAATAGCTCCTCCGCTATGGCTTGGGCCTCACAAGTCTCACCACTATCTATCCCAGAAAGTTGTCTGGCTTGATCTCGTGCAGATAACCATAGCTGCTGTGAGCTCATGTGTGCAACAGCCATGTATGTCCAGAAGATAGCATGTCACAGCTCTCCTTCCCATCTTCCTGTCCTTACAACCCACCAGCTCCTCCCTCACACCTCCACGAAGAGGTTTGTAATCAAAGGAGCAAAGCGGGAAAGTGGGTGCCTCGCGGAAGATCTGCAAATTGAGCCAAGGCTGCAGTATGAATGAGAGTGGTCCAGGCACAAGTGTCCCCTTGATGACTGTCCAGCCTTCTTCACAGCACCGAAGATCCTGGACATCTGCCAGTGGAAATGTGTCCCAAACAGGGGTGGGGAGAGGGGGCATCCAGGAAGTGCTACCCCATCCTTGAAAGTCCTACTCGAGACAGTAAGCAGATGGCAGCAACGTGCACTGAGATCAACATGGGCTGGGAACAATGGCATTGTGCCTGAAAGTTTCAACAAATTATTAGAATAACAACTAATTATTAGGATACTAGCAGGTGCTGAGGGAGCCCTTACCAGAGACTGAGCCCTGCGCTGTGTTGTTTTCTTAAAGTGTTTCTTTAAACACTTCCAAACTCCAGAAGGATTTGGCTTCTGGTTTTGTTCTGTTTTCTCTTTTGTATTTTGTTCCATTTAATGTTGAATGGAAACACTTGTAAAGGGTTTTTGTTTCCGAAAAAAACAAGCTGCGGGCCAAAACTCTGATCCCAGCCTCCTGGCATCTCTGTACAAGGGTGTCCTGCTAACAGCCCACTCTGACAGGATGGTGGTATATCTGCTGCTGCCATTTGACACAGCTCACAAAGCCAGGCCTGGCCAGAGATAAAGAGTGTTGTTTTTCACGCCTGGGAAACTAAAGTGCTTGACTTACAGGCGAAGCTTCCCTTGTAACAACTCCTCTGAAATACAGCCTCTGCCTGTTGCTAGCACATGGGAAGAACCACGTGGCCCAGGAAGCCTTCCTGTCCTCGTGTAGGGAACAGAAGGAACACCAACGAGAGCTGTCACCTCAGGCTGTTTAGAGCCAGAGCTTATGTCAGGCATCCCACAGTCCCAAGAACTGTGAAATGGTCCCCAAGGCCCACTCTGTGCATCTCCACACACGGAAGTCCGGGTTTCAGCTAGTCCTGGGCACCAGTAGTACTTCTGTCCACCTCTGAGTTAGACACAGGGCTCCCTGACTCGAGAGCAGGACATGGGGCTAGGAAGACTTCTCAGTACCCTCCATGACCAGCACCAAGCCATAGGCCAACCATCTTTCCATCCATGCCAGCTGGGCGAGCAGACAAAAAAAAAACAACAAAAAAAAAAAAACAAAAAAAAAAACATTTACGCCTGCTCTTAACCTGCTGTGAAATTTGTACTCAAAGTTTTGACCTAAGTGCTGGGGTCTCGAGTGCTGGCTGCCCTCCATGCTTGTTGCTACCATCCATCCAGGTTACCTGAGCTATTGGTTTCCCTTTGATAAAGAAGGGATCTTGTGAAATCAGAGACTCCATGTTCATTTCCATACAGCAGCTCAGCCTGCAGCCTAGACATCAGCAAGAGTCCATCAGCAGCTACATGCCTACCCACACCTGACAATTAGGACTGGGAATTTCCCATCAAGTGAATCAGGCTGGCTGTGTACAGCTGGTCAGAATCCAACCAAGCATAGAATGTAGCTTCAAGAGCCTCTTCAACCATACACTAAGGATGCTTTCAGGAGAACTGTGCTTAAGGTGGCTCAGACTCCATCGAAGATGATAGCCTTGTGAGCCTCCAAACCGGACTTCCCCCTGTGAAAGTCCCCATTTCCTTCCAGCTCATTCCTCAAGCTCAGCTACCCTGCCTGCCTGCTCTCCTCGAGCATCACAGATTGGTTTGGACATTTCATGCTGAACCAATCACAGTCTCCAACCAGAACTGTGATAACATGGGAACAGAAACAATTAGCTGTGAGTTGCCCTCTTTCATTTTTTTTCCCTCATGGTTGTTACCACTATTTGTAATTGCAAGCATATACCCATGATGGTTTGATAAATTAATAAATCAATGGACTAGCAAATGAATGGCCAGTTGAACTGTGGGTTAGAGTGAACTGGTAGTAGAGCATGCTCAGAGAACTGTGGTGGGAACCCACAGGGCCTTGGGATTTGCAAAGCTTGAAAGGAAGCAGGTCTTAGAGACGGAAGAGTAGACCATCTGTGGTCATTTGGATATGGGGTTCCCCCACCACAAAAACAATCCATTTGGGTGTTAAAGGCTTGGCATGGAGCTTGGAGATAAGCATAAGCTTATGAGGACTATGGCATATGGCAGGTGTGAACTTCATCTTACTTGTAGATAAGCCTGGGGCTGGGGTGAAACATTGGCACCATGACATTGTCCATGGAGTGATGCCTTAGTGGAACCCAGCACAGTGCATTGTCAGAAGGTGATGGTGGGGCCTAATTGGAGTAAGTAGATCACTGTTGTGCCTGGTTTCAAGCTCCTTCCTGTCTCCTCTCTGCTCCCTGGACACCAAGAGCCAGCAGTTTTTCTTCACATTCCTCTCCATCATAATTCTCTGCCTTGGACCAGTGAGAAGCACAGAGGCCAAAGGTGCTTGATGCCAAGCCTAATGACCTGAGTTCAATCCCCAGGAACTGCATGGTGAAAGGAGAGAACTGACCCCCGAAAATTAGTCTTCTACTGCTACACTCATGCTGTGGCACATGTGCACACATGCACAAACACACACCAAATAAATGTGATAAAAATAATACTAGTAACGCCAGCTCAGTGTGCATTGAAACCAAGAACCAAAAGGAATCCTTTTTGTTTTTAAACTGATTCTCTACGGTTGTCAAAGCACCAAACACTAATTCATGGTGCCTGTGGTTCTTACAGATGGGTCCTAGCAGATTCTCAATTTCATCTCCAGCACCTCTTCTGTCTGGGCTGGCTGAGTCTGGTTCTGCTCCCTACAGCTGAATGTCCCCCAAGCCTCTACCTCTGGACATCTCCACGCAGACGGAGATGGTGAGAGACCCAGTCTTTCCTCCAGGAGGCCCAGTGACCCCTCTGAGACACCATGGCAGAGTTTACACTGGCCTATGTCCAGGAGAGAAATGCAAAGACACCCCCTGGCCAGCTGTGTGTCCTTTAAGAACACAGACATTGGGAGACACTGTGGGACTGAATGATCACCTCGCTTTGCATCTGGACTCTCACCCCTGGGAGACACTTGCTCCTGCCGTGTGTCCTAGATGCCAGGTTCTCCCAGATGGGTGTGAACTTCACCTTCCGTATAGATAAGTGGGGGTTGGGGGGAAGCATTGGCACCCAAGCTGCCCTCGGATCTCATTAGCTAAGCACACCTGATGACAGGTGCCACCGGCACTCCTGAGGAGGAACTCAGGTGGCGCCTGTCACCGCTGGAAGAAGTCATTCACACCAGATCTACCTCCTTGCACCACCCTGCACTCGGTGATGGGGCCTCCAACAAGTGAGGGAAGGAGATGTTCACACTTGTGTTTGCAAGCTGTCACCTTTATAAAACAGGCGGTGTTTGCTATTACAATTAAAAACACTGTGTCAAGTTTTGCTCTTAATTAAACCCTATGCCTCTGACTTGCTAAAGAGTATCAGGGGACATGTGGCCCACAGGATGTAGGGGAAAGATGAGAAAAATCTGATGGAAGCTTCCAGAGGAGTGGAAATGCCCCTTGAAGCCTCTGACCCTAACGGAGTCAAAAGTGTAAAAGCCATTAGGCTTTGCTTGGAGAGGTGGTGAGGAAACGGGGGCCTGGGACAATGCCACAGTGGCACATCCAACACATCTTCCCTGCCAGCAAAATTCCAACCCAGCTCAGGTATCAGATGAAGAGCCTCGGGCCCAGGATGCCTCTCTCTTCTAACCACAAGGACCCAGAGCTATCTGCTAGGGTCATTTCATTACATGAAAGCAGCCCTTAATGCTGGGAAGATAGTTCTGTGGGTAAAGTGCTTGCTGAGCAAGGACCTGAGTTCAGATCCCACACACACCCACGCAAAACACCAGCACTGGAGCATGGAGACAGGCTAGGCAGACCCTGGAGTTTGCTGGCCAGCTAGGCTAGCCAAAATGATGGGGGGGGGGGGCAGATGATAAAGGAATATATAAGAAGATATGGCTGCATCAACTGGGGTCTCTGCTCATGCACACATGGACATGCACATCTACACACACACACACAGGCATGTATAACAGAGGGGGGGTGTCTGTTTTCACACTGCCCCCCTGCCCTGCCTCTAACCCCAAACATGGCATGAGGATACAAAACATGAAGCTAGCTCTGGCAGCTACTTTGTAACCATGAGGGGAATGTCACAGTCTCACAATACTGCTGAGCTGCTGAGCCACTATCAGCTCCCTTATACCATGAATCCCTCCCCCAGCCCAGGAAGCGACACTGCTCCGTCCCTTTCACAGAGGCAGTAGGACACAAAGACTCCATGAGCTGATGAAGTCAAGCACCAAGTCCAGCAATGGCTCAGGACCAGAGCTCCAGAAAGCACAGGGTAGAAAGGATTCTGCAGCAGACTCCAGGAGCCCCTGTGCTGCTGGAAGGGCCCAAAGTCCCACACTGCTGAGGGGCAACAGCCAATGCTAGGAGAAGTCCCAGTGTGGAAGACAGTTGGGAGTTCCCCAGGACTCTCTGTGTGTTAAAGATGGGATTCTGAAGTTCTAGCAGCTGAAGTCCTGGGAGAGCTCAGCTACCAGTCATGATAACAGAATGCTGACTGGAAGCCAGTCTCCAACTTAAGGTACACACAGTAAAATCCAGTTAGCGGAATTGCTAGGCATAGGGGAAGAGGTGGAAATAACAATACATAAGTATCCAATATGTGTCAGGTCCCTGGCAGCAGTATTTGATAAGCATTATTACATGTAACAGGTATGATTATACGTCAAGGTAGAAGGACTCCCCTATATCCCCATATGCATACTTACAAATTTACAGATGAGGTAACTAGGCAGTGGCTTGCTCAAAATCATATAGCTAATACACCCAAGATTACCAGACTTCCAATTGATTGGGATTTACAATCAGATAAGCAAACATTCTAGTCACCTTCCTAATACTGTCACAAAGTACCTGAGGAAATCAACTTACAAAGAGGGAAGGTTTATTGCACTCCCAGTTAGAGGTTTCTGTTCATGGTCACTTGACCTTGATGCTCTGGACCTCTGGTGGCCTACTTTGTCATAGCAAGAAAGCATGGCAAGGATGCAGGGAAGCACATGGTGGGAAAGCAGAGGAAGCAGCGGGAGGTCTCTTCAAAACCAGGTCCCCTTTGACCCACCTTCCTCCCACTAGAACCCATTCTGAAAGGTCCAGCCACCTCCCAAAGCAATAGTGTAGTGAATAGCCATCCCAGCATTGGCCTGGAAGTTCCAACCCCCATTGAGGCTTTGGTAATGGTCACGACCACAAGGCAGGGCAGAGGAGGAAGTGGAAGACCAAGGATTGGGAGGAGGTCGCTCTCTTGGATCCGGGACCCTGGACGCTGGAGGTAGACTGAGCAGAGTTCTCCAGAGAACACCGCCAGACTGCGCTATACCTTTGCCAGACCCTGCAACCTACCCCTTCATTTGTAAGTTACCCCACAAAATAAACCTCCCTTTTAACTACGTGGAGTGGCCTTAATAATTTCACCAATACAATAGCCCATAACAGATGGCTTTCCAGATCATCCAAGAGCCATGGCAAAGCAATAAATAAAAAAGTAGAAACAGCTAAATCAAGAATCTTTTCAAAATGCCTAAATCAACCCCACAGTTTTCTACAGATAAAGACGAAGAGTGAGGCTTATTTGGGGCCTCAGGGCCAGCTCTGCTATCAACCCTGGGGATCTCTGACAAACTGTGCAGATAATAGTCTTGATGATAACCAAGTCAGATCACCCACAGTGATGCTGCAGTGTACAGTGGCCATGAAATGTTTCACAGCCTTGTCATTGCACAGGTTTAGTGAGTGTCTGCTGTCTATGGTATATGAATGGGACCCCAGTACCATACTAGGCAAATATGCCTGGGTACACTTGGCATTCTTTAGCATCAGAACCTCTGAGGGGTTGGTTGATTTAATATTGATTTGGATCCCAGTTTTCTTAGGTGGTGCCCAGATATCTTCACTTGTGCAAGTACTCTATGAAGTTATGATGCAGAACATCTTCAGATGCCCCAAAAAGCCCTCTTAGACATGGTTGACTGGGACCTACAGTGAATCCAAGACAAGAGTGTCTGTCATGGACCCTTGTTCCTTCCTCCAATGAGAAAAGGAGAGAAGTGTACTTGGGAATTTAGAAGCATACGTTTGTATGCAATCCTGATGCAAAAACAGCAGTTAAATTCTCAAAGATTCCTTGTGTATGAAAGAAACTACTGTCCAGGCCAAAGATGAGACCATAGCTTCAGCAAAACTGGGAAGTTGGTGAGATCCCTCCAGATGATTCAGAGACAAGGCAGATGCCCACAGGAAACCCACCCCTACCAACAAAAGTGACTAAAGATCACAAGGCCTCCAAAAGTCAGCTAGAAAAATTGAATTAGCCCAAGATGCTGTTGGAGAGAGGTCTTCCTCCTGAGCAAGTAAGACAGTGTGAAATTGAAGTGCACCAATTAGGGAATAGTCAGTTCTGTAGGCTGCTGAAACATCAAAGACAATTGGGCATACTTAGAGCCAGCATCTAAAGGCAAGCAGATCTGACCTAAATGACTGTGGAACCACTTACCACCTGCTTAACTCCCTAAGACTCACTTCCCACCACTGTAAATTAGAAGTAATATCAATAACTTCCTTCCAGCACAGTAGTTAGGAAAAGTGAAATCTGTAATTCACACATCACACACAATGGATTTGCTCCATAATGCCACCTATGATCACAATAATTATGCTTTAATATATAAAGAGTTTCCTAAATCTAAGAATTTTGGCACCTGCATATCCTCTTTCCTCAAGACAAAAGGAAAAAATCATGACATCTTTAATCCTTGGGGCCCTTGGTGCAGAGGTACTGTGATATCTTTTCCATCTCCAAGGTCAGAGCTGCAAGACAAGATGGTCTGGGTAACCATCCCTGACTTCACTGTCTCCCTTCCTGTTACTAACAGACTTCAGAATCAAGATCAACCCCTGGTGATCAGCCCCTGGCTTCACCCAGACCTGCAAGAACTCCAGCAATGAGGACTTGCCTTGCTGGAAGCCCAAGACCCCACACACACCCTGACAGCACATTTTAAAGATACAAAACCAATCAATAAGGAGCATTCAGAGAGCCACTACTGGTGGTTGGGAGAGAATAGATACAGAGAAAGTCATAAGGATGATAAATCCAGGCTCAGCTCCTCTCTGACTAATGTAGGCACTAAAACATGCCATGAATAACCTGCTTTGAAACGTGTCACGCTTCTGAGGGACCAATCAATCTCCAGCTCTCGGTGGACCACATTAAAATAAATTTGTCACCGTGAGGTTATGAAATATTGATGGTGTTTTTGAGTCTGGGTGTTAGGAGGTGGAAAGGTGTATCAGACGAGGGAGGCAGGGAGTGGGAGCTGTTTTAATGAATTATCTCCAGACTGGGAAGGGAAACACACGCACAGGCTGGAAGACGATGAAGAGACAGGGGAAGATGTCAATGTAGAGAGAAAGCATCCAAATGAGGAAGCCCAGTATGGTGAGATCGGATCTGAGTTCCAAAGGACACTGAGGGATGGGTCTTATGGGAGGGAGCCAGAGAAGAACAGAGGTCCTGGTAAATTAAATTTGTGGAATTACATCTTTAATCTATATTTTCAAGAGACACATGCCAGGGAGTATATTTAAGGCTCTGAGAAGTCCTGCAGTGAACAGGTTCACTTGGCTCCATTTTAGTTAATTTTTCCCAATGCTATTTAACCTAGAGAAAGAGAAACATGTTGTTCAGCTCTAGAATCCAATGGGAAATGGTTTGGAAACACAAACCCACATCCTTGTGACCCAGAGTAAGGTTCATGGACCATCAGCACCTGTGTCAGATGAGGTTTCCTATCAGTTCTATCCCAGACCAACTGGGTCAGATGCTACACCATCCCAAGTGATTCGTGTACTGTGAAGTATGAAAAGCACTGACTTAAGTGACTCACCAGAAAAAGAGGTCTGTGCAGGACCAGATGAGCTGTGACTGGCAATTAGGGCTTCTGTCTAGAATCCTGCCATGCTCTGCACTGGGAACCAAGGGACTCTCTCTGTCCAGTATCAAGGCCACTTGTCTGCTGTGCATTTACAAGTAAAGGCAGAAATTTGGGAGACATTTTCTTTTTTGCCTTTTTTAAGGTACTGTATATTAATTACCAGGGGGAAAAATATCCAACTCAGATATATAGTGGCCTCTCTTGAGACAAGTAGAGCTGGGTTACTATGAGGTATTTTACATCTGAAAACCAAGACCCAGGTACACCTCCACCTGGACCAGAAAAACTGAATTGATGTCATAGGTCAGCAGGAAGCTCCCCACCGGGCTCAGGTTCGGCATGTGTCCTCCAAAGATGGCTGTTCCACAGGTGGGAATACAAGGACGGCCGACTAAGCCAAGCCATTTCTGCCAGTGAAGAAGAGAACACAGACTCCAGAGGGACAATGTCCGGTTCCACTGCTGACTGAGCTGTGTGACCTTGGCACAGGACTCCTCCTCTCCAAGCCCCAAGGCCCGGGTGGTATTGTTTGCCCTTTCGTGCCAGCACCCAGCACATGCCTGATTCAATAGATACCTAGAAACACGTTTGAGGCTTAAATGAAGAGGAAGTCGGGGCTCCTGGCTCATAGAATTGTAGTAAGAATTCATACAACTAAATGAGGAAGATACAAAGCTCACAGTGGTCGTCTTTCTGACTTTTCATGTGGAGATATGGATAAAAATCTGTTCATTACAGAAAGGACACCAATGACATACAAACAATACCACTCAGGCCTAGCTTGGCAACCCAGTGGGTTTACTGGGATTATTTACAGAAGAATGGGCAAGGGGATATTCTCAGGAGCATAGGAGCCCAAACCTTACCAGAAAGATGACCAAGCATGTGTGACAACAACTGGTGAAATCTGCATCCCCAGAGTCACACAACTTGCAGGCCACTAAAGCAGCTTAGAGTCCTGTGACTTTCGAGGGCTTCCTGAGTCTTAGATACTTACTCCCTGAGCCTACCCCCTAAATCGTAATTCCAAGGAAATAGCTCCAGTACACACAATGAAGGCCTGGGTGTTAGTAGCACAGAGGTTGCATGTGAGGACTTAGGTCTGACTAGCATGTGGGTTGTATGTGAGCAATCACCACATTGTGATAAATACCTGAAGAAAGCATTTGTAAATGCAAAGTTAAGCTTGCACAATATCGGAGATTTTAGTCCATGACTAGACAGCTTCAGTGCTGTGAGGCAACAGGGAGGCAGAGCATGTGGCAGGTCAGCTCCGCAGAACACAGCTGCTCACCCCATACTAATCAAAAAGCAAAGAGAGGAGAGTGAGGAGGAACCAGACAGATAAGCTTCATGGCACATTCCCAGCAGTGACTTTCTCCTCCTCAACTTCTCTTTAATAATTAATCCATCAATAGATTAAGCCATTGATTAGGTCAGCACCCTCGTGATCTAATTGTTACCCCAAAGCCTTATTCAGTATATTACCTGGGACCTTCAATTTCAATCCAAATCATAATTTGGGGTGGGGGGGCTTAAAATCCACAGAGAGAAGATACCATTTTCTAAAGCACTGTTAAGAAAATAGCAACCACTGGCTCTCTCCCTCCTCAAATGCCACATGGCCAGGACAGGACAGGGACTCAGTCCCATTACTGAACTTCACTACTTCCTCCTTGTTTTCTGAACACTCCCAGCTTCAGTCCATCCTCCCTCAAATCACTCAGTTAATGGTCTTGGTCTCAGTGTTTGCCTCCATAGAATGGGGAGAACTCAGTCTTCCTAATATGATTGACAAGATGGAATGAAACAATTCATGTTGTTGACTATTGACTTGGGTCATGGGATGATGTCTCAAAAGAAGCCGGTACTTTGGAGGTGTCATGAATCACACAACTGGATGCTGCCATCTTAAGAATTCTTTTTGATGTCTGCCATTTGTTGAGGTAACAAAGGACCCAACAAAATAAAGGGTCCAAGAGTATATGTCATATTTTAAAAGTGTAAATAAAAGTAAAAGCTGGTGAATATCAAACATTTTCGTGTAATTGGCAAAAGGTTCAGGCTTTTTACATACATCATTTCATGCTATTCTAGGAGGTAGATACTCTAACAACCCCTAGTTTTATACCTGAAGACACAGAGGCACAGAGAGTTATAAATTTGCTGAAAGTCCCAGAGATAACAAATAGAAGATCTGGGACTCAAAGCCAGATCTTTAAGACACTTGAATCTAAACACTTGGCCATGAAGACACGTGACTGATTTACAACATCTAGACACTGACTTGTGCAGAACTCATCAGCACCAGGGAGACTCCAAAAGCACAAAAGCAGAAGGGTAGCCAAGGGTCCCAAGGATGCTCCAAATTCCAGACACCCTATTCTAGTTTCATTTCTGTTGCTATGACAAAATAACCTGCCCAAAACAACTCAAGGGAGAAAGGTTACAGTCTGTCATGGTAGAGAACTCAAAGAGGCAGGGCCTCAAAGTGATGTCATACCACATCCCCAGTCAAGAGCAGAGAGAAATAAATGTATGCAGGTTTGCTCTCTCCTGTTATACATTTAGGACCCCCTGTATAGGGAAGGTACCACCCACAGTGGGCTGTGTCTTCTCACTTCAATTAGCAATCAAGGCAATCCCCTACAGACATGCCCATAGGCCAAACTGGCCCAACAGTTCCTCATTGGACTAATCTTGCCAGGCAGTTTTCAGTTTTGACAGTTAAAGCTAACCATCACACCCCCCATGGGTGACTGACAGCCATTTCCCCAAATGTCAGCAGAGAGGGAGGAAGAAGCAGTGGAGAAGGCAAAAAAAAAAAAAAAGCACTTCCAGGGAAGAAGGGGAATGGGAAATGCAATGTTTGTGAGGGCAAAGGACCTGCGCAGACACCTTGCCACTGGGCAAACTGTGCTGATCTTCAACCGTCCCTGTCCTTCCTAGGGGAGAGTTTGTAGCCTCCACTCCAGGGAGATAGATTAGGCTCTGTGACCCGCCTGCCTCTCCCCACAACAGGCTTGAATAACCCACCTGCTGGGCAGTGAACTAGGAGCAGGAAGAGTCAGTGGGGCTTCTGAAAAGGGCTTATAAGAGCCAAGCCAACATTGCTGTTGTCTCCCTCAATCCCACATGAGGATTCTTTATCAGTCCAGATCTTGAAATATAGTCCAAGCAGAGAACAGCTATACTCAGCATGAGGCACATGTTCAGTCCGAAGCAAGAAACAGAGATCTGTTATTTCAAGTCACTGAGATTTTGAGAATGTTTGTTACCACAGTAGAACTCAGACTGAGCTAACTGATACAACGATTTAGTGGCCTGGAATGGGAAGAAGAAAATTTCAGAGAACAAATGTCTGGATAACATCCTGGAATGTCACAAACAAGTAAAGGAAATTCAAAGACTCCACCATTGAGCAATGTCTTAGGAATAGTCTAAGAACATGTGTTAATTTGTAGAGATATTTGGAGGATACCACAGGTATCTCACAATTCATAGGACACACACACACCCAACCAAGACTCATCCCTGTCATTAGTGCTGAGGCTGAGAATCCTGGTGTCTCAGAGGTGGAAGGGAGTGGACTGTCTATCATACTTAACAACCAGAGCCTGCACCATCTACATACCATTATTGAATTTACAAAGTGTTTACTCATACATTCTTTCATTCCATCTTTATGGTCCTCCTGAGGGCTAGCTATTATAACCCCACCTCATCAATGGGGTAACACAGAGAGACTCAGGCAAAAAGCCTACGTGAGGGCATTCTTACAAAGGGGGTTGGAATTCTAACCCAGCCATGCTGCCTTCTCCCATACTGGGTTTCATTAAGCCATGGCTTTTAACAGCACTGAATCCTCTTAGAGGCCGATCAATACTCAGTCACTCATTGGACGGCAGCGTCTAGAAGATTCACTTTCCTTCTCAGTCTCTCTAATCCCTTTGAACATGTGCTCAGCCAAACAGGCACACTCTGGTTGGTGCATTTGTTTTCATAAGTGTAGCTTTGTTTTAATTATTAATGATAATACCAAGCACATACTAGTCAATCACCCTGCTATGTCTTGTCAACAAAGCTGTGCTGGGAGAAGTCTCTCTCAACCACTGGCCTCCTAGCTCTTCACTAAGAAGGAGAGAAGAAGCATGGGAGGAGACTAGGTGAGGATTTGTCCTTTTCCTGACTGCTGAGCCAGGCCACCAGGCTGGTTGGTGTTCCTGTGGCATTCTGGTGAGTTTCCTTATATGGGACAAATGACAAAGGACAGAAGAGGGAAGATGAAGGCCATCCAGGGTACCAGGGAAGCCACTCAGTCCCTCACCAACAGAAACCTGAAAGGTCCCTGTCCTGTTCCTAGAGCTCCTTTATACAGAGCACAAACCCAAAGATGTCCATGTCAATCATCTGTGTCCTACCCCCAACCTAGGCGCAGACCAACTTCCCAAACCCATCCCAAACTTCTAACTACTAATCCTGAGAATTAACTGCAGCCCAAGGCTCAGCAGAGACACTCTGAAGGATAATGATGATAGGCAGGAGTCGATAAGCGCCCTTCCATGGGTGTGAAGCTTCAAATAGTCCTTTATCAATACACCTGTCTGTACTATGTCTCATTGAGTATCCCTTAGTACAGTTTCCGAATCTTCCAGAAATTAGAGAAGTGAGAAGTACAGGAATTATGTGCAGCCCCCAGAAAGGTGTAAGTGTACACTTCAGTTTTTGCACATACCCATGCATGTGTGTCTGCATGTGTGTGTTTGAATGTTTATGGACACAGATGCAGCTGCACATGTACATGTGTCTACATGCATGTGGTGGCCAGAAGTTGATGTTAAATATCTCCCTTGATGGCTCCTCCCATCATATGTGGAGGTAGGGCCTTTCACTGAACACTTGCTAGTTCAGCTGGTCTAGCAAGCCAGCCTGCCTCAGGAAGCCCTGTCTCCATTCCTGAGGGCTAAAATTACAGGTGGGCCACCTGCTCAGTTTAGACATGGCTTCTGGGGATCTGAACTCTGTCCTTCACTCTTGCACATTAAATACTTTATCCACTGAGCCATCTCCCCAGCTCTTTAAATGCAAGCTTTTTAAACAGCCTACTGGCGACCTTAATTTTTCAACCGTCATTTTGACACAAGATGAAGCAGGCACAGCCCGTCGGAATTGGAAGACTGGTCAGATACTAGGGGCTTGCATTAATTTTCTGGGGACTGTCCAGGCAGCCTTCCCCTGAGGTGAACTGGCTCATTTGCATAAAGCCTCTTTTCCTCAACAACATGTTGCTCCTCCACCACACCTCTCCTCTGCCCATCTGAGTCACCTGCAGTGTTAGGGGGTGTTTCGGGGCACTGGCACTTCCTATCTCTCATGCCTGCTCTTATATTCCCTTTAAGGTCTTTATCCAGTGCTTAATTTTTGTTTGTGAGCTAGCCTTTAACAGCTGAGCCATCTCTCCAGCCGTGTTCCCCCACCCACCCACCCACCCAGACTTCTTGTCTATGCAAACCACCTGAAATTGTAAATGTTCTCAGAGGCTAACCCTAAACAAGTAAGAAAGGAGGTAAATGGGTAAATGTCCAGTCTCCCTCCTACTCCCCAACAAGGTCAATGAAAGGCTGCAGAAAACATGGTATATGGTCCACTGACAGAATAGTACTCAGTCATACAAAAGGATGGAGCTCTAGCATGTCCGGCAACATAGACAAAACTGAAGCACATTATACACAGTGGAACAAGTCGGTGAGAAGACTCAGAAGGTACAGGTCACACAGCATCTCAAGGGAGCCCCAGTTGCCCATAGCTAGAAGCTTATACCCCTTACCATGCCACTTACTCGGTCTGTCTTCCTTCCATGGCCTGATTTTTCCCACATCTTTGTCTGCTAGGCAAATCTCCAGCTAAATCAGATTGCATTCCAGCCCTTATTTCAGGAGCTCAAAAACAAAGGCTCTGCCCACCTTGGCCCCAATAACACAGAGAGCAGAACTCTGGTGTCTGTGTATGTACTCAGGTGAATGAGAAGAAAGTCAGGAATCAAGGAAAGCCACATATTAAAAATCAAGTATTAGAGAGAAACAGATGAACTGGAGAAAAAGGAGGACATGGCCCTGAGGACTCAAGGGATGAATGGTGCTTGGCTCCAAGGAGATGCAGGAGGCTGACCTCAGCTTTCCCACTGACCCCTGCAGTGCCTGCTCAGGTTTGATCCAATCTCTAGTTTCCTTTGAAGGAGGTGCAGCTCCTTATTATGCAGATGATTGATGGGAAGCTGACTACAGGTGAGCACTCTGCACCTGGAAAGTCAGAGAGGAACGAGCCTTCTCCTTCCAGGATCATCAAGAGTCAGAGGGCGGGGGAAGGCTGAAGGCTGGTAAGTTTACATCCTCCCTGAGCAGGAATAAGACACTTCAGACTTTAGACTTGGTCCATTGCTGCAGAGAATAGATGCTGTGACCAGACCCTTCCAGCCACAGCACAGTGGCTGGGCTTCCCAATTCTTACATCTGCAGAGCTCCTACCCAGCTTCATCCCCTGACTTCAGACAACTCTCAGCTCCCATGTAGCCTTCCAACAGATTCCTTTTTGCTAATTTTAGCAAAAGCTGGTTTCTGTTGTTTATAACCTAGAACACAGTCATTATTTATAATGCATGAGCATCCAGAGTAAGGAATGTGTAGGGGGCAGGGTAATCAGTCAAAAGTTTGAAGTCTAAGAATAAAAACAGTGAGGCACTTTAGAAGCCACAAAACCCTGCAATGGGGCATCTATTGAATGACCAGAAACAAGCAGGTAGTGTTCTCTGTTGCTTTCATCTCTTGGGATCATTCTTATCTGAAAGGTGTCTGGCTTAAGAGAATATATGTTTTAGCAGCAGATGGCTCCACAGACCCACTGGATTACAAAGCCCTGGCACAGATGGCATCGCCCTTGGAGAGATGATATGAGGTCCACTGATGTCAGGATGGCTTGGCCACAGAGTTTATATGGGAGAGGGGAAAGTGGCCTCATTTATGAATGTGGTATGTTTCTCTAGAAACACACACACACGTACACACACACACACACACACACACACACACACACACACACACACACAAGCTTGGAAAGCAGAGGCAGGAAGAACCTGACCTTGATTTTAGGCTGTCCAATCCTGGGCTATAATTTTGTTCAACAAACCAGCCAAAGCAAAGCATTCTGGTTCAGTCCCAAAGACACCTTGGGTAAATTGCCTTTTGCCCCTGAACTTCATCCTCCTCCTCTCTAAAATCTGTTACCACCTTTCTCATTAGATAGATGTGAGGTTTCAGGGTAACAGCTGTATGTATTGTGTCCCACTTCATGGTTCCCTGAACCTCATCTTAAATAGACTTATATTGAAATGAGGAAACTTCAGGCACAGAGGGACAGGGTCCTAAGTGCCATATATATGGCAGCTGCCACTCCAGTACTACAAGGCTAGACCAGGTGATGGGAAGACTAGCTAAGAATCTATCTTCTGTGGCGGCTTCTCATGCTTCTCAAATCTGTGGCTTCATTCAGAGAGCATGCTTTCTCCTGGCAAAGCAGGTGCATTCCTCTACCAGTGAACCAAGGAACTCTGTGCCTAACCCTCCATAATGGCCCAAATTCTAAACTAGGATCAATATTTATTTCATCACAGATTCATGAAGAATAAGCGCAAAGAATAAATTTCAAAGAAATGTTTAAAAATTAAAAATCAGACAACAAATTGAGAAAGAATATTTCCAAACATAGATCAACATCCTTAAGATTTTCTTGTAAGTTTGATGTCTCTCAGGGCAAGAAGAAGCCAAGCACCAAAGTAGGAAAATGCTCCAAGGATGAGAAAATCCACATGAACTACAAATGACAAAGACTATTTAAAGGGCTCACTTACCAATAATCAAAAGAAATGCAAACCAAGACAGCTGTGTTATTTTCTTCATAATCTACTAAATTTGCAAAGGTTAAAGAAAGCTTGGTGCTGATGATAGCAGAAGGAGCAGGGTCTCAGCATGGGGCTCTTAGATCACAGGTGGGAGTGTAAATCCATACCAATTCCTAAAGGGTGATGGAGCAATCTGTACCAAAGATGCTGAAAATGATTCATGCCCACTTAAGTATTTCATCCTCAGGAAATAATTGGAACTGTGAACAAATATTTGTTTACAAAAATGTTCATCACACAATTACTTCTGGTGACAGACAAATGGATCAACCTGTCTATAAAATAACTGGGAAGCATATGGCTCACCCATATTGCGGAAATACTAAAAAATCATTCAAGAAAGCACTTTGGAAGATGTTGAGGGTGGAAAACAATAGACAATATGGCCTCTGTGTGTAAAAATAAAATGATGCTTACGAATCTTGTACAAGCATAGGAAAAGTACAGACATCTTGTTCCATAATGTTAGCTGAGGCTCTCTAGACACCAGGACATAAAATTAATAACATTCCAAACTCCACCCCAACCCTGTAGCAGGAAATAAGGATTTGTACTTGGGTCTGGTGAGATAAATGCTCAAAAGCCTTTACAATGCAGTGATTTAAAAATAACAATAAAATCCTAGTTCTCATGAGATTGTTTGAGTTTCACAAATTTAAAAATGAAAAAAAAAGTCAGCAGTGTAGCTAAGTGGGGAAAGCAGCTTGCTATGTAAGCCTGAAGACCCAAGTGTGACTCCTGGAACCCACATAGAGGTGGAGGGAGTGAACAGACTCCATGAAGTTGTCATCTGACCTTCACACATGCGCTGTGGCACAAACACACCCATGCACACACATCATACAAACACCCATGCACACACATCACACACACAGTAAGAAGGAGGAACAGAGGACTGGAGAGGATGAATGAAGGGGCTTTCTAATTAGTAAAGAAAATGCTACACAGCTACATGGAAATGGCCTTGAAAAACACTGCAGATCATTTCTAGAAAAATCACAGTTAGGACCAGAACTGATTCAATAAATATAGAAAATCTGAATACATTAATCCCAGTGGCAGTTCCGCACAATGCAGCAAGAGATTAAAATAAGTATTATTTATGAATGTTATCATTATAAATTTGAATAAGTAATATAAGATTTTGAAAAACCAAAAGCATTATATCTTGTTACATAAGATATAAAAATCTACTTGTATATAAATCTATAGCTTTCTCACAGACTATAAATGCAATAGCATCTATAAAATTAAATGAAAAATGTCTAGCTTATAATAAAAAGACAATTTAAAAACATATTCCATACTCAACAGGTCTCCTGAGTAAGTCCTTCCTATTATAAGCAGTTATGCGCAGCACTGGTGTTACACAATGTTCCCCTAACTGTGAGGTCCACAAACTGGCCATTTTAGGGGCTTCATCTTCTGGTCATATTAAAGAATATAAGACTTTGTCTACAGAATACAATGGCTAGCCCCAAATCTCTGTGTCCCCTTTCATGGAACTCCATATCAACCTAAGTTCAACATGGGAAGCCAATCATTGTTCTGACAAGATCATGTGAGTCTGAATTTCAGTTCTCAAGGACTGGGGTGTGAGTCCCAGACCCTCTCTTTTTGAAAACTCCAATGATATACCAAGAGAATGTTAAGATGATGCCAACACTGTCATCTCCTCTCTCATCTGGGTCAGGAACTGTCTTCTGGAAGTTTATAGGATGCTTTCTGGAATCAGAGCCAGTAAGGCATAGAGGCAAGGGAGCGTGCATTTTTATCCAATCCAATGTGTGAATGTTTCATGACAAAGATGATGGAGATAATAGTGATGGTGTTGGTGATGGTGCAGGAGATAAATGGGAAAGAGGACAGGAATGGATGAGTGAACATCGGACTGGGGATAGGGCAAGGGGAGGAAGGGGAGACAGTAGATATGGGCATGGGGTGAGAGTGGGTGTAGGATGGAGGTAAGAATGGAGGCAGGGGTGGGTGACAGTGGGTGTAGGATGGAAGTAAGAATGGAGGCAGGGGTGGGTGACAGTGGGTGTAGAGATAAGATGAGAATAGAGGTGAAGGGTGAGCCACAGTGGGTATAGAAGGGAGGTGAGAATGGAGATGAGGAATGGGCCACAATGGATGTGGGGTGAGAAGAACGAGCAGTGAGTAGCAGTGCCGTAAGGGTGGCAGCAGAAGATGGAGATGAAGGGAGGGCCAAGGGGCATCCTCCTCCTGCTTAGGTCAGTGGTAAATGTAATCGGGAAAGCTGAAAAGAAAGAAAAGTGGCTTTGGGGTCCTCTGTTCTGGCCATGGTTGTGGTTAAAGGGCATTTTAAATCCCCAGTGTTTCTCCCCAATCAATCTATGAGGCACGATTCTCATGTCAGAGACTCCTCTCACCCCACATGACCCAAGAGCACTTGCTATTTGATCTTTCTGATAGAATTTCTGATCCAATTCCAGTTCTGGTAAGTAGGTCAGCCATGTGGCTCGCTTTTGCTGTGGCCCCAGTTACACCCACCAGCGGTGACAAATATGTGAGCGAACACCAAGCTAGGTCATTTCCAGAGACATGGAGCCAGAAAAAAGCTCTCAGAATACGTGTTCACGCTGGTCACAGGAGGAAAGACAGAGAAGGACCTTAACCTGACATGAAATATAGGTCAGCCCTAGCCAGGAGGGGTGGCACATACCTGTGATCCCAGCACCCAGGAGGTACAAACAGGGGAACAGAGTTGGAGGCTAGTCTGTGCTACATAGTATGAATGTCTCATTTTCCCCCAAAGCCCTGTTCTCTGGAATATATATATTCTAATTAAATTCATTCAGCTGTCCCTTTTTCATGAAAACAACATCAATATTCCCATTTTACAAATAAGAAACTCGATACTCAGAACATGTCATGCTCACCTAGGTACCCATGCAGACAAGGACTGAGATTATTTTGTGTACACACCTATCCCTAGAATCTAGCCTATGGCAGCCACATAGTAGGCACTCAGTGATTGCTCATAGATAATGTTTGCACACTAAGTGTTTGCAGGCAAGGTCAGGCTCATGACCCCAGCTCAAGTCTGACATACTCCTATGCTACTTTCCTGGGACACTGTGACAATTTTAGATTTCTTTGAGCTTTCAAAGGAAAAGTTTACCAAACAATTTTTTTTTTCTTTCTGTTCCCCCTGGAAGCATCCGGGACTGCTCAGAGAGAAAAAGCACATGGGGAAGATGAAATTGAAATGTAGGAGCATCTCCAGACACAATGGAGGTCCCCACAAATATTCCCCGTGGGCCTCATTACACATTTGAGCAAACATTACCTTCACTCACAACTAAATTTCCTGTTTGCTTGGCTGATCAATTCCTCATCAAATTTTAATGCAGGGTTCAAACCGTCTGTGGTGTTTTAATTAGGCCTAAGATTGTGAAGTGTCTGAGGCAGGGCTGAGCTTTATCCAAACCCCCACTTCCCATCCTGTGTTGCCAGAAAGCAGGAGGGTGGGGGGAGGCAATCAGCACAGGGCTGGGTCATTGCCAGGCACACACAGCCTGTGTTCCTGGATGTACCATGCTCTCTATTGGTGACAATCCACAGAGGATGGGCCATGCAGCCTGGGGGCTTCCATGTCTCCTCAGTCCCCCAGGCCCCTATGAGCTGCTGCCTTGATGCTCAAGCTATTTTCCTTCCTCACTCATTTCTTCTCTCTTCCTTTCCAGTAAAGCAAAGAATCCCAGTTGTACAGCCCACAGGCTCTGGCTAGAACATCTGTGGGTCACTGCTGTGTTGTCAGGTGAAGGAAAAAGAAGCTAAAGCCATGGGAACCTGCCCCAGGGTATCTCACCATGGAGAATGCAGATGTCCACACCATCAGAAATGATGGGTGGTGTGGAGGAAAGACTTACATGTGGGCCTAGCGACAGGGACCATAGGTAAGGCCCAGCATCACAGTCCTTAGGCAGTCTGGCAACCTCCAGAAGACCAGGTACCTAAGTGGTTCTTTTCAGAGCCCAAGAGGAAGCCAGGTGATTGAGAAACAAGGATATGGAGGGAGATTGGTCAAAATGGGTTGATTAGTGGATCCTGAAGTCCAGCACCCTGTCCCACCACTCCTTCACGCCAACCCCCATCTTAGCATAAAATCTCCAAATGCCCCCAAGCTTTGCTTCTTCCCAAAACAGATCAACATAAACCAGAAACCCTGTCCTCGGCAGACCTCTCTCCTCATCCAGCATGGTTGACCAACAGGGGCTCATCTGCATTTTAGGGTATCCAGTGCCCATTGCCGTATTCAAGGTTCTGAGAAATCCTGAAAAGGAGGAGCCTGAACCACACTGCACAAGCCTGCATTCTCCAAACTCATTCATACCTGGGACAGTAGCTAACACTTACCTCTGTCACTACTGTTATCTGTATTTACCCCCTCCACCATGAGACCTAAGACAGCTCAGGATGATGTGCACTTTCCAACAGCAGCACCAGGTACCGAAGTGTTCCATCTCATAGCCAACAGTGCATGTCAGTGCTCAGAAACTTGGCAGTCCTGATAGGGAAGACAAGATGTGGGCAGAGTTGCTTTCTCTGGGCCTCTCTCCCTAGCTTTGTCAAAGCCGCCTTGGTTCTGTGCCTTCACATGGGCTTCTGTCTGAACTATCTGAATGCAACTGGCCTCTCAGGACACCAGTCAGCTGGGAATAGGACTTACCCTAGCACCCACTTCAACATAACTCCCTCTTCAATTCTCTCTCTCCAAATACTGTCACATTGTGAGCACTCGGTGTAACCTGCAGAGCTCTGCAGGAGCATCACTCTGATCAGTTCACACGGCCTTTCTGAGGCTAGCCCTTCAAGTGAACCCTACTCACCGTCCCAAATGGTGAAGTTAGAATCAGCAAGAAATAGGTTCCCTGAGCCACTCAGCATCGCTGGCTGTCTGCAGGGTCTTTCACTGGGCACCACTGTGCCTGGAGAGGTCCCCCTGGTGATGAAACGTTTGAATCAGCCAGACCCACAGACCACACTGCCACCTTCAAAGGGTTAAGGTTGCAAACAGACTTATCGACTGGTGCCCTCTTGTCGGGCCCAGGGAAGCGTGACTGATTGGAAGCCTGTGCAGAGGAGGAGCCCGCTTTGTGGGCCCAGAATAAATAAGGGCCTGTCAATAGCTCGGATCCCTGGCATCGACAAAGTCTGCAGTCTCAATAGGCAATTAACACTTTACAGGGGCCATTACCCAGCGGCCTCCCCGCATTTTACTGCACATTTTCTGCCATCAGCTCCGGTACAGAAGCTTCTGAATAAAAACATAAAAATGAGCTAGAAGAGGCCAGCACTTTGCCTGACTGCAGCCTCGGGGCCACATGTAGCAAAAAGCCACATTTCCTCTCTTTCTTAAATGCGCTTTCTTTCTTGCATCCTTGGTTCTGCAGACATGCACATACACTTACATACATGAACACTCAATCAGGCGCTGGGGGTGAGGGGCACCAGGGTGCTGTTACAAAGGAGGCAGCAGAGCACAATAGTAAGCGATTCTTCCCACTTCTCTGGGTTCCAGGAAACAGCTTTCTGCCAAAGATCGCGAATGACTCAGTTTACCTATGACAAGGCCAAAAACCCTCCAGCTTCCATTTTTTGGTTCATAGTGTATTGCCTAAAGAGGTCTCTCCACTTAGCAACCAAGATTCCCTTCTTATTGTACTCTGGGCAGCTCACAGCAGTGTTTTCTGACAAGGCCAAGTCTGATGTTCACACCTCCCCCAAACCAGAACACTCTGATTTTGCCTTTGTGTCTGTATTTAGAGAACCCTTTGGGGACTCATTCAGTCCCTGACCCCAAAATTCTGCCTATCTTTCCAAAGTCACCTTCTTCAGATGGCTGCCCCCATCATACCTGAGCTCACTGGAAACTGTTGACCAAATAATCTTTAGTCTACTTATTCTGTGGCGTGAAATTGGCTCCAGGTGATGTCCATGATCCAAATACACTTCTATGAATATAGACGAGGTAACAGTGAGGGAACATCCCACACAGATGCCTAAAGACAGTCCAGGTACACGGGATTGCTAGGTAAGGCAGAAATCAAATTCTTCCTCAAGCACAGTAAAGGACTCCTCTCTAGTGTGGACCAGACCAGTCTGCAGCTCTCTGCGTTGGGTAAGCCCCTGGGTAGGAGGAGATACCAACCTGGAGCAAGAGGTTACCAAGGACCTCTTACCAAGGACCACCATCCCCTGGCAGAAGGAACTTCTCCCTGGGAACGCACAAGTGTCATGGTAGGGAGAAGAAGTGAGTTGATTTACCATGGACTCCCATCCTCCCGAGATGTTCCTCTGAGCCCAGCCATCCTGACACAGCTTCATAAGCAGTGACAGACAATGAGCTGTACCAGAAGATAACAATCTTCTCTCAACACCATGTGCCTGCCCCAACCATTGAGCTTCTTTCTGTGTCAAAACTTTCTTCTTTAGTGTCAAAGCTAAAACCACAACTGTTGTTTTGTTTCCACCCTGTAAGTCTTGCCTAGCAATGTCTCTTGTGATCCAGTAAGAAACATACAGCAAAAGGGAGATTCCAAAAAATGCAATTCAACCTTGCCCAGTAGACATGTGCTATAAAACCAACATAATATCTCATTAAGAAACCCAGTAACACCCTGATCAGACCATACCTGATGCATGATATCTGTGACCTGATTGGTTACATGAGCCAATGAATTTAGTCATTTAAACTAATGTAAATTGGTTTTTCTATTCTTTAATCAAACACATCATAGCTATTATACCCAATGAGTGATATTAGAATTCCACGCTAGGCCAGGAAAAAGAATGAGAAATCTATATACCACATACAAGAAAAGAGTACAAAATAAAACATGCTGAGCCAACTAGTTCTACTGTGTTATGCCTGTGCAGAGGAATCGTGTCCTGGGAATATTATATGGGCATCTCGGTTTCCTGATACCAACTGCTCCCTACCACAGTGCTCACCTCAAACTACTACATCATCATTTCACTCCTCATGCAAAGCTCTGCACTGACTGTGGCTCTGGCTTCCATGGCTTACAAAGAACGCTCCTTAATCAACATGAGGAAATACTAAGGAGTGATCATTTGAAGCACAGGCTTGGGAACAAATCCAACGACATTCAGACTCCGGTTCTCTCCCCTACTGCATATAACACCCTGGGCCCAGTTAATTCCTTCATCTCGGCCTCAATTTTCTCATCTGTAAAGTACAGACAGAATTTCTATCCCACAGGATTATCAAAAGTATCAAGTAAAGCAGTGCATAAACATTTACACACTACTGGCATTTAACAGTCTCTCAATAAACATTATGACTCTTCTTACTGCTCTTTCAAATGTTCTATTATTTCCACTAACCTTGTCCATGTTCTATTTTTATGCCTGTGGAGGAAATAAAACTGTATTATAAATTACTTGGGGGCTGTAGGAAAATAAGGATTCTATGTTGTGTGAAAAGGCATGATGTCAGTCCATATGATATCAATCCATAGGATGTAAATTCATGTGTCAATCTTTTGGGAAGGCTTTAGAGATAGGGAATGGGGTTGGAAAAAAAAAGCATGGGTTGCGGGACAGATGATGTAGAGCAAGCTTACAATCACGAGAAACTGCAGTCTGGCACAGACCTGCTCCTGTCTTCATAGATACAGTGTTTTTGAAACATGGAACATGATTTGAATAATACACCAGAACCTGCCAGCAGAGGCTGCCTCCAGTGAGTGTCATGGGGACAGTGGTGGGACAGGCAAGTGGTGGGATATTCAAATTTACACAGCCTTTTTCTTAGTGTAAGTGTATGCCTTGGAATTTATATCACAGTTACAGCCTTTATAAATGTAAGTATTCACTATCCATTGTTCTCAATAAGAGGGTGCCCCCCACATTGTCAGCCTCAACATCCCCTGAAAACTTGTTAGATAAACAAATTCTTAGGCTCTACCATAGACTACTGTTACAAGCAACTGTAGGGGTGAAGTCAGCTGCCTGGAGGCTAGGCATTCCTGCTCCCAAAGTCTAAGAAGCATTGTTGTTATGATCTGGTTTTGCTAAGGAGCCTCTCCCTGCAAAGGAGAAAAGTCTGTTTATATATGCTTAAATGTTAGCCTGTCTGGATGTGTCAGTCATCTGCCTCTGGATTTTGTTCACCTTCCTTGTCTTGGGAGAACTTGAATCTCAAGGAAGTTCACCCAGAAACACAGTATGATGGGCAGTGGGGCTGGGGCCCACAGTCTTCAGAGCTTGGGTCTATGATTATCATTCTACGTCTTCATTTTAACTTTGATTTCCTTACACAAAGACGGTCCATTCACACCCACTCCTATGGTCCCTGGACCATGGTGAACACAGGATGTTTCTCAACTCCCACCAAAATACAGAGTGTAATGAACCTTGGCCCTCCCCAGACTCGCTCATAATGCCATCATCTGTCTTCAAAGGGCCTTGCTTCTCCTGTGCCTCCTCTTCTCCCCACCTGTCTTGGTTAAGGTTTCTATTGTTGTGATGAAACACCAAAAGCAAGTTAACAGTCCATCATGCAGAAAATTCAGGGAAGGAACTCAAGGCAGGAACTGATGCAGAGGCCATGGAAGAGTGCTGCTAACTAGCTTGTTTCCCCATGCCTTATTCATCCTGCTTTCTTAGAGCACCCAGGACCACCAGTCACAGTGAACTGGATCCTGACACATCAATCATTAATCAAGAAAATGAGCCACAGATTTGCCCACAGGCCAATCTGGGAGGGATATTGTCTTAGTTAGGGTTTTATTGCTGTGAAGAGACACCATGACCAAAGTAACTCTTATCAAGGAAAGCATTTAATTGGGGCTGGCTTACAATTCAGAGGTTTAGTTCATTATCATCATGACAAGAAGCATGGTGGCATGCAGGCAGATGTGGTGCTGGAGAAGGAGCTGAGAGTTCTACATCTTGATCCACAGGCAGTAGCAGGAGACAGACTGAGTGCTACACTGGGTCAAAGCCTGTCTCCACAGTGACACACTTCCTCCAACAAGGCCACACCTATTCCAACAAGGCCATGCCTCCTAACGGTGCCATTCCTTGTGAGCCACTCATTCAAACGTTTGAATCTATAGGGGCCATTCCTATTCAAAGCACCACAGATACTTTCCCAGCTGAGGTTCCCTCCTTCCAAATGACTCCATATTTTGTCAAGTTTCATAACACAAGCCTGCATGTCACCCCAGCTCACCCAGTGGTAAGTGTGCATGGGCATCCTCCTGTGTAGCTTAAAAGGAGCAGGAAAAGAGAGCAGACAAGGGATTCTTTTAAAGTATAAGACCAGAGGAAAAATATTTCCAAATCATTTATCTAGAACTCTTATAATAGAAAGATCAACAATCCAATCAGAAATTGGAAAAAAGCTTTAACAGACATTTTCCACAGAATACATTTAATGGGCATACATGCAAGGAAGACAATTCCATGGGATCCCTGTGGTGGTATTGTGTTCCCCGAAATATTGTGTGTTCCCCGAAATAAACTTATCTGGGGTCAGAGAACAGGACGGCCATAATATTAAACATGAGGAGAGGCAGTGGTAGCACACGTCTTTAATCCCAGCACTGGGGGGGGTGGGGGAGCCAGGTGGATATCTGTGAGTTCAAGGCCACACTGGAAACCACCAGGCATGGTGACTCACACCTTTAATCCCAGAAAGAGAGCCTTTAATCCCAGGGAGTGATGACAGAGAACAGAAAGATATATAAGGCGTGAAAACCAGGCACCAGAGCTAGTTAAGCATTTGGCTGGTTAAGCTTTTAGGCTTTGGAGCAGCACAGTTCAGCTGAGATCAATTTGGATGAGGACTCAGAGGCTTGCAGTCTGAAGAAACAAGACCAGCTGAGGAACTGGCGAGGTGAGGAAGCTGTGGTTTGTTCTGTTTCTCTGATCTTCCAACATTTACCCCAATAACTGGCCTTGGGTTTGAGTTAATTAATAAGACCTTTTAAGATTCCTCCAACAGATCCCACCCATAGACAAAGAACTACAAGCAGTTAATGACTGCTGGGGGAAGAATTACTCAGGGTTAAGCACCCTTATTGGAAGCCCAATGCAGAGAGGTCAGCCTGAAACCATATATACAGCACCAACAAAAACAGACTCAGCAAGTCATATTTACATATTGCATCTACATAAGGTGTGTGTGTGTGTGTGTGTGTGTGTGTGTGTGTGTGTGTGTGGCAATGATAATCAAAGAAAAAGAGGCTTTAAACTTGAGAGATGGAGGCATGGGAGGGGGTGGAGAGAAGGTACCTGGGAGAGGCTGGAGGAAGAAAAGGAAAATGGAGTTAGGACATGAAGCCAGTCTCTAAGTAAAGCCATCCCAGAGTCCTCTAAATCATACCCACCAGTGACATGAGGGGGTTTGTGACCACACTGTCACTTAGCCTGTTCTAACACTTCACTTGTTTGACTTTGAGGAAACTACTGAGCCACCCTCCCTCAGCTTCGTCAGCTTTCCTCCTCACTTAGCACTCACCTCACAAGGTTCTTAAATTAAATAAACCAGGCCTGGTGCACACATCTGTAATCCAACACTCCCAAAGCTGAGGCAGGGGCGTTGAGAGTTCAAAGCTAGCCTGGGCTCTATGGTGAAACCCTATCTTAAAAAACAATCAAAAAAGACTATTTAAAAAAAAAAAAAGACAATCACAGAAAATGTTGTGTGTAAAAGCAGGTATGTTCTAACCTCTCCATAAAGCACAAGTTTATTTCTCCTTTATTGCTGTCTTGTTTACAGTGTTGAGAACAGAACCCAAGACCTCACATGTGCTAGACAAGGGCTCTGCCATGGAGCTTCACTCCTAACTCTGTTCATAAACCCATTAACCATGGTCCCAGGGTCTTAGCGCATCTGCAGGTAGGCCCTGGTGTTGGGACATCTCATTTTTCCTAGGCAGATTCTTTATATCAACATCATAAGAAAACTACCATTAAATATCTTGCTTTCCTTTTTCTTGGTGTTTGATTGTAAACTTTTCCTTGTGTTACTACACAGTCTTCCTCACCACTGCCATCACTGATGCCAAGCACACAACAGAGATGTGCAGAGGAACCTGTCTTTCTAAGGACGTCCAGCTTCACTGTCTTAACTCTGGATTTGCCAACTAAGAGCCCTTGAGACCCTGTGCAAAGTAAGACATTTATTCCTTCCCATAATTACCTGGGGCTTTCTGGCAGTGAGCAAAGCAGGTGCCAAGTGTTCTGTCAATTTCAATCTCATGCCAGGCTCTCCTTCCACAAATACTTCTTAGGAACTAGCCTGTTCCTACACACTGTTTCCAGCAGGTGACATCTACTCTAACTGCCAATAACTTGGCCCCTGTCAAACACCAATTATCCTTCCTAGTTCCTCAATACTCCAAGGATTGTCCTACCAAGAAGTCTTTGTATTTACTGTAGGGAGCCTTCCCCACATCCACTGTCATTTTGGCTGATTTCTAAACCTCCCAGTAAATAAAACGGCCCTTAATCACCAGCTCCATGCTAACCTAGGCCTGCTGCTAGCCTTTCTCATGGAGCCTACACCCATCCCATTGCACCTTTTTGTGTATGAGCTCCTTTGATTTATGACAGTCCCTGTTGCTATGCCAATTGGGCTTGCAGAATGCAATAAGGGAAGTCTGTTGGTTTGTCATAATATACCTAATACCTTGCTAAACCTTGGCCTATCCTCAGAAGCAGAAGGAAGGAAGGGAGAATGTTCAGATGGATAGTATTTGACCCAATCCGGTGCAGTCACTTGAGTTAGCAAAACAAGACAAACCCTTTATTTTTGCTTTGCCAGCTGAAGTCAGTTCTGAAAACAAGGATTATTTAATATTAGCCATGGTCTTCCAGAGAAGAACTCTCTCTCTCTCTCTCTCTCTCTCTCTCTCTCTCTCTCTCTCTCTCTCTCTCTCTGTCTCTCTCTCTCTCTCTCTCTCTCTCTCTCTCTCTCTCTCTCTCTGTGTGTGTGTGTGTGTGTGTGTGTGTGTGTGTGTGTGTCTGTGTCTGTGTGTCTGTGTGTGCTGTGTTGTGTCTGTGTAAGAGAAAGACAGGGACAACGAGACATGGGGAAGAATAACATACAATATTGTTCACAGGATGACGGATACTGAGAAGTCCCACAATCTTCTGGAGACCCAGGAGAGCCAGTGTTGGGGATCAAAGAGACCATGTTGCAGATCCCAGAGAACAGGAGGGACATGGGCCGGAATCGTGGATGCCCACCCTTCCTTGCCTTTTTATTCCTCTGAGCCTCAATGGTTGAATGTGGCTTACCCTCGTGGAGAGGCCCACCTACTTTGCCCAGTCTACCAACTGAAATGCTAACCTCTCCCAAAATTTCCTCCTAGACACTCCAAATGATAGTGTTCATGAGATTTCTGAGCATCCTATTGCCCAGAGAAGTTGAAACATAAAGTGAGTGATGGCAAAAATTAAAGTTAATTTCATATGGCCTGCTGTTCTCCCATGAGAGGCTCTGGATTGCTAGCAAGGTACATAAAACCCTTGAATCTCAGCCAAGCTATGGCCAGAGCAGGTACCTTTCCTGGACTCTCTCCCCTCCAGCCTTCCCAAGGGAATTAAGACTGGGGAATCATAGAGTAGAGCCTCTTCAGTTGCTACAATAGTCTAGACTCAAAGACTAAGAGGATCCTAAAGCCACTTCCTTGAAACAAAAGTTAATCAGCTCAGATTCTATCATCACATCAGTTTACAAAAGCAACTAGTTTCATTCAATAAGAACAAGTTCTGTGGCAGCAACATTCCCTGTAGAGTGTCCTGTACTCACAGTGACATTCCATGTAGGATGTATTGTGCTTGGGTGATAAGAGAGCATGCAACTCAAGTACAAAATACTGAAGTGTACCAAAAAGAAAGGGAGGACCACTAACTAACATAAATAGTACTTAATGTACTACTTTAAAAATCAACACAAATATTGAATCATTAAAAGTGACTAATGAGACCCAGTGGTCCAAGAACTGAGTAGTGTAGCAGAAAAGGTTGTGCATTTTTAGAAAATTTAGAAAGTTTAGAAAGGTGGGAATAGGAGATAGCTCATCCAGGAAGCCCTCAAGCACCAGGACTTGAGTTCTATCTCCAAAAACAAGTTTCATATAAGCATATCTAAATAGTATCACTTCAACAAGTGAAAATAAACAAAAACAAATAGGAAAAAGAAGGCTGGGCATGGCAGCACACACTTGTAATCCCAGCACTGAAGAGATGAAAACAGACAGATCCATAGTTTACTAGATGGCTATTCTATCCTACTTGTCAAATTCCAGGCCACTGAGAGAGAGAGAGAGAGAGCCTGTTTCAAAGGACAATGTGGACTACACCTGAAAAATAATAGCTGAGGTCGTGCAATGCTCTCCACATTCACGTGCACATACGTGCATCTACATGAACACATGAACATGAACACATGCACACAAATATACATGCACACAAAAAAGAAAGAAAAAATAGAAGAGAGAAGAGATGAATCAGAACATGGAAGTATTAACCATCAAGCCATCAAGAGCTGAGAAGTTGAAGGAGAAAATAACATTATGATAGAAGTCAATACACTCTTTAAGAGTGTTGTAAGATTAAATTACAACTATGTGATAAATGAGATGTTCCTCTTATGTCCCTGACTGGTAGGAATTTCTAAGCAGAGAAAAAATAATTTCCAGGGCTGGAGAGATGGATCAGTCAATGAAGGGTTTGCTGTGCCCAAGTTCTGTTCCCACTATCCATATGAAAGCCAAGTGTATCACCATGCATCTTCAATTCCAAAACTAGGGGTGGATGCAAAGACAGAAGTACCTCTGGGATTTCCTGGCCAGCTATTCTAGCTGAGCCTGTGAAGTTCAGGTTTAGTGAAGACACTATCTCAAAAAAATCAGGTGGAAAAATATTGAGGAAGATGCATGGTATCAAAGGCTGGCCTATATACACACACACACACACACAAATCTATTTATATATTTGACAAGAGATGAGGGGGTAGCAGAATAGTGGCATTCTGTTGTATATTTCCTAATCCTCAGAATGTGTGACTATATTAGATGACACGGTAAGATGAAATCAAGGTTTCACATAGAAATAAATAGTCACTCACTTTTAAGTTATTTATAATTCTTACCTTGAATTAAAGCTGTCACCGTGGGTGATCAGGATAGACCCAGCGTAATCACAGGGTCCCTGAATGTGGACAAGAATGGCAAAGAACTTAGAACTAGAGAGGTGGAATCATGAGAGACAGAGCAGGCCATCCTTGCTGGACCTGAAGACAGAATGGTATCATAAGCCAAGAATACCCTCAATGGAAAAGGTCAAGAAATGAGTCCCCCATGGAGCCTCCAGAAGGAAAGTAACCCAGACAACAACACCTCAGTCCACTGTAGCCCCACATGACCTATTTCAGATTCCTAACTTTTAGACCTATGAACAGTAAACCTATGCTATTGAAAACAAACAATGCATGAAAACATCCATCACAACAGCAATAGGAAACCAACACAGAGCTGGGTACATGGATGGTGAGTATGGTTACAACAACATTGGTATATATAAATGAATCCCCTTTGAGAGTATGTGGGTTCTGAGGTACAGAATGTAATAGAAAGAAGGAAGCATACATTCCACACCAAGAGAACTGAGAAGCCACAGTCTGAACTGGTTTAGTGTTAGTCTCATGGTTCCCTCTGAGAACAGAGATCCCCAAAGCCTTGGTGCTTGAATCAGGGGAGCTACATTCTCTGGTTTCAGAGTTTGCCACCACTAACAAAGCAAGGCATCTCTAACTCTATGTTTTCAAGAGCATGCCTGTGGAGGTACTGTGCGGGCTGCCTCATTGACAGTAATAAAAGGGCTAGCCTTCTCTCTCACTAATCCAAGTGTCTTTTTCGATCTCTTTTCTTTGTGGCAGAAATCAATGGAGGCTGTTTTCATCTAAGTAAAAATAAATCTTAATCACCTTTGTAAGGGAGGAGAAGATAGTCAGGCTGAGTTCTAAAAATGGACTCCCCCACTTAACAACTGCCAAGTGCTATTTCTTGAACGATACCAAAGATGACATCACATTCGGGCTATAGGGTGGGATGATCAGCTGTTGATTAGGAGCTATTGGAGGGGGAGGTAGCTGAATGAAGCCATATAAATAGATCCAAGTTGTTATTGCTTGGCGAGCTCTCTGAATGTGCAAGGCAAATGAGAATGAGATAGCTAGCAATACATTTCTAACATGGAGGGTGTGGGTGTCACATTCCTACACTCTCCTCTATTATCATGTCCTAGGCTGGATAAACTCTTGGGCTGACCCATGAGGGTGTGTCAGGTCTTTACAAGCCCAGCTCACAAACTTTCTCTTCTCCTTCCCACCCACTGTGCTACCCCTAAACCTTTACTGTTGGGGAACTCCTGGTGGCTGCCATTTTCTGTGGTAGACTATATCCACATTGGGATCATTGTTCTTGTCATATGAGATAGAGCATATATTCTCCCCCATTGACTTCAGCTTGTCTGTGTGACATGCTTTGATCAATGGCAAGTAGAAACGTGTGACATATGCCAGGTCCATGCAAAAGTTAAGCCATATTGCATGTTTCCATCATGTATAAAGCTCTTTATCCAGTCACAAGAACAGCATGGTCTGGGTTGGGAGGACTTCTTCTGCCTGAGTAGAAAAGACATAGCCAGAGAGCTGCAGTCAAACAACAGCTGCTAATATACATGAGAGAGAAACAAAGTTTGGTTCTTATTAAGAGCACTGACATGTGAGGAGCTATTTGTTACCCAGCAAAAGCTGACTGTGACATAGCCTACTTCAATGGTTTCTCATCAACTTTTATCTTGCTCAGTCCCTGCAACAATATTTACCAAATTATGACTCTAAGGAGTCATAAACTTAACAGGGATAGGCTAAGATCAACTGGGAAATTTTCCAGTCACCTCATGAATTTTCATTTTATCTATCAGCACAATGAAGGCTCTGGAAAGCCCTCTAGTGTTTGATAGTGGTTAGGAAAAAAAAAAAAAGCCCTCAAGTCATGTTTCTTAAGTTTAGACATTGAATCTTCTACTGATTATTAATGTCTTTAGATGGGTCATTCTAGTGCAATGTCCTCATTTAAAAAGGGATGATAATGAGAGTGCCCTGTAGGGTTTTATAAGGATTAAATTAACTGATGTAAAATGAGTACCAATGGACCACTTTCTGGGTCTCAGATTGTCCTACCCTCCTTTCCTTTCCAAAATCATAAAAATAACATTAAAAAGTATTTTCGAATTAGTAATACTATATATATACATATGTGTATGCATATACATATACATCATACATACACATATATAAACACATTTTGTACACACACATCACCATATATGTGTGTGTGTGTGTGTGTGTGTGTGTGTGTGTGTGTGTGTGTTCAAATTGTTTTCAAATCTCTGGAGGGGAGGCTGAAGCTGAGTGTTTACCATGCAGTGGAACTAGAAGTAGCCATCGAGGGGTACAAGTACTCCAGGAGGATGAAAACAAAGCCTCCTCTGTACCTGACAAAGAAACAAAAAACATGCTTTGAAATGAGGTTTCAAAGCTCCATCACTTACCCAGAAGGAGCAGCTATACCTGAACTCACAGCAGAAGGAGAAAACAGAACATGTGTCCATGATGGCTGTGACACAGGGACTAGAGCTGGGGTTGGGGATTTAGCTCAGTGGTAGAGTGCTTGCCTAGCAAGTGCAAGGCCCTGGGTTCAATCCTCAGCTCCAAAAACAAAAAACAACAACAGGGACTAGAGCTATTCTGTCCCCAGCCAGTGAAAGCCCTGAGCTACTAACACAAGACTCAGTCTCTGGGTGAGATATACAAAGCAACCAGCTGAGGTAGTCATGAGCTTACAATCACAGTGGACATTCAAATAAAATTATAAACTAAAGCAATCAACACCTCTGTACAGACCCAGTAGAACAAGGGGAGAATCCACAAAGAGGAAAGAGATCCCAAGAATCCCACCATGCTTAAAGGTGTTCAAATTAAAAAGACGAAGAAGAAGAAGAAGAAGAAGAAGAAGGAGGAGGAGGAGGAGGAGGAGGAGGAGGAGGAGGAGGAGGAGAAGAAGAAGAAGAAGAAGAAGAAGAAGAAGAAGAAGAAGAAGAAGAAGAAGAAGAAAAGGAGCCAGGCACAGTGGCACACACCTATAATCCCAGCATGTGAGGCTGAGGCAGGAGGGTCAAGAGTTTCAAGCATGTGATGGTGGTGGGCAAGGGAGGGCCTGGAAAAAGTTGTGTGCATGTATAAAACTCTCAAAGAAAAATATAAATATTATATTTTTTTAAAGAGTGTAAGCTGTACTACTACTCATAACCAAGAACAGGAATTTGAAGACAGAACATCAACCACAAATCAATAAATCTAAAGAGCAGAGCAGAGTGCTGAAAGTACAAATTTGGAATGAGGAAAGTAAAGCACCTGACCCACAAACACCCAATGCATTGTTTTAATAACACTAAAGGACAATATCTAATTTTATTGACATTACTATTCCCAAACATACTTGAAGAAGGATTAAATAAGCCCATTGCTCCGAGATAACTAATTTGCCCTTTCTGCACCCTTTTGATGTAGGTGGCTCCTGAGTTTCCTTCTTTGGGCCTTTGCGTCATGCCTTGTGTGACTCACTGGAAATGAAATCATCATTACAGTGCCTGGTACAAGGCAGCTTCCCAATCTGCATCAACCACATGCACTCAGTATTGGTCTTTATAATGACCATAGGCTAACATAATGATTTACCCATTTTAAATACAAATCAGATGTAGCAGAGACTGATTTTGTCTACTCATAAGTGTTAGAGATCACTGGCCCATCTGTGCCTATGACCATACATCTCATTCTGTTGGACAAGAAAGGAAGGTAAGAGATCTGCTATTGGTGACTTGAAATCAGAGATCAGGACATTACAAGTACAATATGATGGTGGCTGTCTTTCACATCACCTATCCTGGACTCCCAAGAGGTCATGGGTTTGAATTTCATGTGAGGAAGAAAATATGACCCTGGATGTCCCATAAGGCTGACTAATAAGTCCTGAGTAACTGCATTCCCTCTTGGGTCTCACATCCCCACTCACCACTACGTTTCCTGGAATAATCTACACCCAAATACATTATACACCCAGTAATCTATTTCTTGGTGGTAGCATACACTGCCCCCTGACCCCAAGCCCTCCTATGAACAGATGTCAGAAAACACAGACCAGGAGTGGTTATTTCATCTGTATGAAGCTCAACATCTGGTGTGGACACTTTCCCTTGAAATGACCTTCTCTCCCAAATGTTGTCATGGTCCCCTATGGCCTCCTCAGCAACAGAATAGCTCAAAAAGTCTGAGAGGACCTATGGATCATGGGCCAACAGCCTTCCATATGGCAGGCTGGTTTGGACTCTCAACACAGAATGCAGATACTCCACCCCCACCCTAGGGGCAGATGTGGAGGGAGTAGCCTCATCCTGCCCCAGCACACAGCAGCTGGGACATCTGCTCACACCAGGAGGCAAAGCAGTTCATATAGGGGGCAGCTTCAGTCTATGCTCAGATTAGTTCATTCAACCCAAGAGGGATTAGTGAGAAGAAGGAGGAGGAGGAGGAGGAGGAGGAGGAGGAGGAGGAGGAGGAGGAGAAGAAGAAGAAGAAGAAGAAGAAGAAGAAGAAGAAGAAGAAGAAGAAGAAGAAGAAGAAGAAGAAGCACTATGCTAGAAAGACCCCATAGATATGCCACAGGCAGGTAAATAAAATTGTTCAGGAAAATTAATCCACAGTGGGTCCAATATGCTAATAAGGAAAATGGCTTCGGCTATTTTGATACCAGCTGAACTGAAGCTATATGACTATCTGAAGAGAACCAGCTATCGTCTAGGCCCTTGGGACAGCTTGTGTGCTGTGTGATGAGCACATGGAAATCAGCCATAACTCGGCTGGAAATGGGGAAGGGGAGCTTTTTCTGTGGTGGTGAACCCAGATGGTGCTGAACCCAGATGATAGTGGCCCTCATAAGAAGAAAGGAAAAGTGTTGTGAGGAAGAATAGCCAGAACTTGGAATATTTTACAGAAGTGGGAAGGACAGAAAGGATCAAGACAAATACCAAATTTGTGTCCTTAGCACCTGAAGAGATGATAGGACCTTTACCAAGATGAAACAGGAGGACCAAGTCAGGAGGACAAGAGGACTTAAGCTCTTACTGCAGTGTGAGGGTCTAGAAGCATTCAGGAGAAATACCATTGATAAAAGTGTCAGTTTGATACACTCACTGAGTACATATTACAGTCCAGACTTGGGCAGGGTGTTAGTGAACAAATGGACATGGTACATGCCTGCCTTCATAAACTGCACAGCCTAATGAAAGAGATGGGAGTTAAGTCAATACACAAGTATGTCATTTCAAAATTTGGAAGAAAGCTTTGAAAGAAACATCCCTATAGTAGTATGTTATAGGGAAATCTGGTAGAGTCTAGGGATATGAAGTCACATGACAAAATCAAAACAAGGTGGCATCAAACACCTGCCATCTTGCATCAACTCGATTTATTTTGGTTAGGAAGTACAAAAGTTCTTGGTGAACTACTTACCTCTACTCCATGGCATCATCAGATGACTCAAAGGCCAGGGGGCTAAAGTTATCTTGAATGCTCTCTTACTCATGTGTTTGTTGGACAATGTTGGCTTTTGGCTGGGGCCTTGATTTCCTGTCCAAGTGGTCTCTCTGCAAGGCTAATTGAGCTTCCTACAAAAATGGTGGTGACTACATTACAAGTCAGGGTGAGAAAAGCTCCCAATATCTATCATGCTTCCTTTTATGGCCTAGCCTTAGAAGCCACACAACATCATACCTGTTGGTCAAGACAGCGACATGGCTCCACCAAAGATTTAGATGAGGGAACACATCCCCACCTCTTATTTAAGTGGGGTCAATAAAACATTACAGAGAGCATGTGGGATGGGAGAAATGTTGGCCTAGCCACCTTTGGAAAATATCTTCTGCCACAGACGTCAGCAAAGCCTGGAGCAAATGGTATGAGTGATGAAGGAAAGAGACTCTCCTTCTCCATCTTTCATCCACTGAGAGTAAAAACCAGTGATGACTTGTATCATCAACAATGAGTTGTCAGGGAACACTAATTGTAAACAAACTTACTTGTCTGTGAGACTCATTCTCTTATCACTGCTCACTCCTCATGTGTCCCTTCCAGGGGCATCTAGCTCAGCCTTCCACAGTTTGTTTTGAAGGATGGAGGAGGAAGGTCAGGGGCAGAATCACCAGTAGAGGGAACAGATCACTGAAGTATGAATGAGCATGATGCATTCAAGATGATAGGAGGTTATGTTGGAGTGAGATCAAACTATGATTCAGGAACTCAAGGAGAAGGCCATGGCAGAAACAAACTGTGGAGGGCTGAGCTTGATGCCTGTGGAAGGGACACACGGAAGAGTGCACAAAGATAAGAGAGTGAGTCTCACAGACAACTGAGTTTGCTTGGAATTAGTGCTCTCTGCCAGCTTGTTGCTGCTGAAACAATTTCAGCACTGTTTTTCACTCCCAGCCAATAAAAGTTAGATGTCTTGCATTATTATATGACTATGCAGCTGCCACAGACAGCTTCTACGGTGACCTCAAAGGTCCTTGATTCCTGGTTTTCAGACCCTTGCATAGTTCCCTCCCACAATGAACAATGAAGTCGGAAGTGTTCCTGTCGGAAGTGTTCCTGTATCCTGCCAAGCCAGAAGTTGGAACAAATCTTTCCCACTGGCATCCTAAAGCTGCTTAGTCCCAAGTAAACACACAGGGGCTTATATTATTTACAAACCAGATGGTCTATGGCTCAAGCTTCTCACTAGCTAGCTCTTACAACTTAACCCATTTCTATTTATCTATAAGTTGCCATGTGGCTTCATGGCTTACCAGTACTTTCACATCTTACTTCTCCTGGTACAGGCTGACAGCATCTCTTCCGTCTCCCTTCTCCTCTTCCCTTTCACTGAGATGGGAATCCAGAGAGAGCCCACAACTCACCAGGAGAGGAAAAGCTAAAGAGACTCCAGCCATGTGCAGCTCGGGCCTAAGCTGGAGCCTGTAAGGCCACAGGCAAGTGGCTTTTTCCTGAATTCATGCCACAAACGTTAGGGCACCAGATATAAGACAAATTGCTAAATGGTCTTATTAATAATAAAAAAAAAAACCTAGAGCCAGATATTGGGGTTAAAACTTAGAGATCAGAGGAATAGGACAAGCCACAACCAACCTCACCTCACCAACAGCTCAGCTTCCAAAGAAACCTACTTCCTGTATACCCATGCCTATATGCCTTTCTGTTCTGCCATCTCACTTCCTCTCTCTGCCCAGCTACATCACTTCCTGTCTGTCTGTACAGACCTCCAGACCTCTAAGATTAGTCTGAGATTAAAGGTGTGTGCCACCAAGCTTGGCTCTGTTCCCAGTGTGGCCTTGAACTCACAGAGATCTGGAAGGATCTCTGCCTCCTGAATGCCAGTGCTACTACTGCCTGCCTTCTATGTTTACCATAGTGGCTGGCTTTTTCCTCTGATCCTCAGATAAGCTTTATTGAGGTGCACAAAGGAAATATCACCACAAATCAAGCTGACTTCTATAGCCAATACTGCAAAAGGAAGAGTGTGTGAGTCCTGAGAGTACGATCACACATGGCATTTCAGCTTCTTTCTGAGGCCGTCCTCATCCACAGATGAAAAGGCCATCCACTACTCTATGAGAACTCAAGCAACCCTGTGGAACAGAATTAAGCCCCACTCATACCCAGAACCCTCAGGCCAGCCACTGGCATGAGCCTCTTGGAAAGATCTTCAGGTGCAGGCAAACTTTCAGATGATCCCAACTTTGAATATTCAAGACTCAGACAGGTCTCCTTGCTGCTTTCTGAGTTAATGACCAACAAAACACATACAATAAAATAAATAAATGTCGTTTCAAGTCACTCAACCAAGTGGTGGTTTGCTGTGCACCAACAGCTAACTACCGTACCAGTCATGGCCCTTTGATTACCCCTACTACACAGATTTTCATGACGATAACTGCTTCTAAGAGATCCCCTAAGCTAAAAGAGATCATTTGAAGCTTGGTTCCAGTTTGTTTCTAAGCATCAACAAAAGGAATATATATATATATTCTTTTACCACATTCTGATGACTTCCCAATTCACTACCTGGAAAACAATAAGTCTCTAGCATTTGGTTGAACACCGGGCTTCCTGTAACTTAGAATCGCAAAGGTTCCAACATGCCACTCTGACCATTTCCTTCTACCTCAGGAGCTGTCCCTGTCTCGGTGCTGAAGCCAAACCCCCGCCACCACCTTTCCCCAATCAAAAGATCACATTGCGTTCTGAAAGGCAGGCTTAACTTGGAAAGCTCAGCAAGAAAGTTCCATTTACCCGTATCTTTAAATGGAAAAAGCCTCCCTGTCAGTTTGGAGCAATTAGCTGTGGGAGATGATGACGGAGCAGCGAGAGTTGCTGCGAGGGGGCAGAGTGGCAGCGGAAGCCCAGGCTCAGACAGACACGCCGCAGATGGTACAACGAGATAACGCCTTTCACGTTTCAGAAATCACATTGTCAACAATGTTTTCAGACTCGGAAATTAGCTGAAGTCATCAGGAGTGCCTGGCAGCAAGCAGCAGGCGTCTTGGTAGGGGCCCCTCATTTGACATCATGCATAGGTGCAGAGAGAAGGCAGAAAAGAATGATGAGGCTACTGTCGCGAGACTGTGGACAGGGCAAGTCTGGGACATACTGAGGTGTTCACTTGGAGTCTTCATTAGGAAACCCAGTCCTCTACCTTCTGTTGTCACAATAGTCTCAGAATGTGACTTCTTTCTTCTACTCTGTCTTCGAGTGTCCTCTTTGGAGACTTACAGAAAGTGAAAGTGTGGGCTTAACTGGTCATGCCTTACCTAAGAAATTATGTTTAAGTTTGGTTCCCAGCATACCAGGTGTCTCACAACTGCCTATAAATCCAACTCCAGTGCATTTGACCTCTTCTTCTGGCCTTTGCAGGCATCTTCATAGACATGGCATATACTCACACAGACATACACACATATACACAAATAAAAATGAACCTAAAAAATAAATAAACTGTTTTAGAGATATCATTTATGTTAAAGTAAAAATAAAAGAATACTTTCTGATAAATAAATAGTCTTATCAAGGACCATCTATAATAGCTGTCTGGCCTTTCCATTGCAGGGACACCTCTGACAACCTCTACCCTTAGAAAGGCCAAGAAAAAGAATCAGACGCTCATATCCAGCTGCTAGGGACACCAAAATTCTAGCCAAGTACAGTGACTTAAAGCGTTTGGAGCCATTACTGTTGCCATCCTGTAACTGCATGGATTGAGAATCACACATAATGCAAGAAGAGTCCAGAAGAAAACAAGTTGTTGTCCTTCTTTGCCAAGTGCTTTCTAGCATTTGCTCTGGGAAGAACACAGCTCTTTTTCTAATTTCAGGATCCCACTCTAATAAGCAAGCCTACCACTCAAGGGGATAAATGAATATCTCCAAAAATTCCAAAAGACAGAAGCTAAACCTGGCCATGGTCCTTGTGTGGCCCTGGAAATAAGACTTACAGATAGCAATGGGTGAGGAGTGGGGAGTGGAAGGCTCTGTGCTTCTCTGATTATGCATCTCAATCTCACTAAGGCTCAACTTGAAGCTTCAGAATAAACCTACTCATCTTTAAAGAAGTTCAAGTCCCAGGAGGTATGGGATAGTTTTGCATCTGTCTGGATGGACACTCTAGAATTTGGGAGATGTTTACCATTTCAAGACAGCTAACAGTGGGGTAAGCACCTTTGGTCCAAGTGATGAAAGCCCATGATGTACATGGGCAATGAGAGGGAACCATGAAGTTGAAAATTTTGCCCATGAAAGTGCTATGATAAGTGTAGAGTCTCTATGAAAGCCAGTCAGCTGGGACCTGACATCAGGCCAGCTCCTGACATGGATAAAGTGTGAAAAGAGCAAAATCCAGAAAGTAGTTCTGTCTCTCATAGCATGTGGGATTAGGGGACTAGGAGAGAAAGTCCTTTATCCTTAGCTGGTGATGGGCTGCAAGAAGATGCTATAGTTCTCTAAAGGTCTATACGTTAAAGGCTTGATCCCCAGGGTGGCAGTACTGGGTAAATGTTAAGAGATGAGGCTTAGTAAATGACCTTCAGAAAATTAGCTGCATGCCCTTGAATGGAGTTGTGGGATCCAACTCCTTCCTCTTGCTCATTTTGATTCATAGCTGATGAGCCAACCAATCAGCCCCACACTGCTGCAACAGATACCACCTGGCCCCAAAGCAAGTGGGCCAGAAGATCATGACTTCCAAGACTGTAAACTGAAGCAAACATTTGTGCACTGGTTTATTCAAGTCTTTATTGCTATCACAGAGAGCTAGCTAGCATAAGGGGACTGCTGCTAAGTTACTTCTAAGACTCTCCTTCCTATACAGATTCTTCTGGGTCCACCTGCAGCAAAGGCATTTCCTTTGGTAAGCCCAGAGATGAAGGTTTACCCTGTGAAAGCCAGTTCTTTTCCATCTATCATCTCAGTTCCCCGACCCCCACAAGGAGGCAGCCAGAGAACAGTTAAAACAGGGCATATCTGCAAACATCACTATCTGTACCTCTCACATACAGGTGCCCTAGCTGATCCCTATCTGTACCAAAGTTGGCTTACCATGTTGGAAAGGCTCTTGTCTGTCACCAGAAGGGATTGAATTTTGCCCTTAGTTTTAAGTCTAGGCCTACCCAGGTAGGAGAGATCAGAAAACTAACTAGGAACTAACAAGCCAAAGATAGCATTATTTCTCTGCAAAATTCCAGAAGGTACTAAGAAGGGCATTGGCCTTGCCTCGAACCAGTGAATTCTGAAGTGTAGTCCTGGGTCAGAAACATAGGTAGCACCTGGGAACCTGTTGGAAGTGTGAACTCTGACACTTTACTCTGTGCACAGCAAATTGAAAACTCTGAAGACAGGACCCAGAGACCCACATTTGGAAGAACAATTCTGGCATGTGACAAAGTCAGAGAACCACAGTCTAGAAATCCAGTTAACCCCACCTAGGTGTGAGGAGGGGCTGGCCTCTTGAGCAGGAGCAGGGCTAGCCTATAGGATACAGGTAGGCTCCCTTGTACCTCTCCTTCCATGCAAAGCCACACTCCAATCCTACTGGCCCTTCCTAGTCTAAGCTCTACTGAGAATCTGTATGGGAGACTCAGTCTCTGGGGAGTTACTGAGGGAGGCTGAGAGGGCTGAGTCATGGAGAACCTTGCTCCTTTTGAGTACTGACAGTGTACAGAACAGGGACTATGTTCAAAATGTACCTTTCTCTCCACCTCGAGATACCTGCCTCTCATCTGCTTTTCTCCAAAGCCTCCGAGGAGTGGCTCAGCAAGGTATGGCTTTCACCGACTACCCTCCACTAAAAACCAATCCTCCAAAAGACAGACAGCAGCATCAGCCCAGGGGCTCTGAGCTGGGGTCCTGTCACACCTGAGAAACTCCATAGGTGCCAGCTTGGCAGCTGGACAGAAGTGGCAGTGTGGCTGCTGGCTGATGGATCACTTTCCAATGAGGGTGATGTGTAGGCTGCCAGCTGTGCTGGTGTATACTGGATCAGCATGGCTGCACCGCTCCCCACTGCTCCCATGTAGGACGGAACAGTAAAGTGGAAGAACATCACACCTTGGGCAGCGAGTAATTAATCTATGTAGGAGACAAGCCCAAGACAGAAGAGGGGAGCTGCCAGTCAGCTGAGGGTCCCTGCATTTACCAAAGGATCTGCTGAACTCTCGAGATACACAGTCTGCCCAGAGTCAAGTGCATAGCCTTCTGGGAAAGCCAACATGTCAAGAGCATGGGGTTAAGTCAAGAGATGCACCTTCAAATCCAGACTCTGCCATTTACAAGCTGTGAGAACTTGAGCTTTGTCTGACCTTCATATTCCCCATGAAAAACACAATGGCCACCACATTTAAGGGGTAAATGAAGTGGCCCATATTAAATTCTGGGGACACAGTGACAGTGACTTCATTCCCCCAATCCTCAGGTACCAGCCTGCACCCCAAGTATCCACATACAACTACAAGCAAGCACAAAGTATCCCTTCTCAGGTTGACCAGGTCCTAAAAGCAAACAAAAATGCAAAGAAGCAGACATCTTTCCATGGGCCATCCAGTCTAGGAAAGAGACCACAGAGAGAGGAAAGGAAGCAGCTGACCCAGGGACTCTGACTGCAGCTGGTGTCTGGTCCCCAGATCCACTCATATCCAGTTCACAAGCCCCAGCACTCCGGGAGGTGACCTTTAGAAGAAATACCTTATCATGCTGTTTTTTAAGCCCAGGTGACTCCCAAATGGCAACAGAACAAAGTAAAAACACCTCAGCCTGACATCCAGCCTCATCTCCAGATCTGCTGCGTCTCATCCCTGACCGTGGACTTCACTCATCATCCCTAGAAGACACCAGCCTCCCAAAGGCCAGTGTATCCTGAGTCAAGGCATCCCTACCCACTCCCATCTGGTACTCAGTTGAGTCCCTGCCTGCTCCACCTTGTATTCAAGATAGTGAGCTGGGATATAAAAAGAAGCTTTGCCCTTTGAATACCTTCAGGGATGCCTCTCCTTTGAATAAAGTCCTCACCTACAATATAACATGAGCTCACAGACCAGAGTAGCTGTAGACCTAGAACATCTAGGGGCAGCTGGGAACTCAACTCATGAATATCGGTCACAGGTAAGGCTCCAAAGTCCAAGACATAAGAGCTACTAAAAAGTCATCTGAGGGGATGTAGAGATGGCACCGTAGGCAAAGTGTCTGCAGCACAGGCATGGAGGGCCTTAGGCTGATCCCCAGCACCCACCTAAAAACTGGGCTCCTGTAGTCAAAACTCTGAGAAGGCAAAGACAGGAGGATTCCTGGGCCTTTCTAGCCAGCAAGTCCCAGGTTCCATGAAAGACTCTGACCCATAATAGCTCATCAAGCTCTGAACACTCAAGGAAGTTTCTAACCCATGGTTCCAAAGATATCCTTCCCTAACCATGGTCAGGTCTGTCTCATCAATATCCCATGAACATAGTACCAATTTCTGTCTTAGATAAGGTTTCTATAACTATGGTAAATTATCATGACCAAAGGCAGCTTGGGGAGAAACAGGTTTATTTGGCTGACACTTCTACTGAGAAACGTCAAGGCAAGAACCTAGAGGCAGGAACTGAGGCAGAAACTAGGGAAGAGGGCTGCTTACTGGCTTGCTCCTCATGGCTTGTCCAACCTGCTTTCTTAAAACACCAGACCTACCTGCCCAGGAGTGGTACCACTACTTGTGGCCTGGACCCTCCCATATCAACCATTCATCAAGAAAATGCCAATGTACTCTATATTTTAAAAGATCACGTGTCTGCCATAGAGAGAATATAAATGGACAAGAAGAGGTCATTGTGGGCATCGGTTAGGGAGGGGTGGCATCTTTGGCTCCTCCCAATGTTAAATGAGGGGGAAGAGAAGGCTCTTCAATGGAGCTGTCTGCTAATTGGGGCTGGAGCTCACCCATGCTCCTGTAAGCATCCCCAACACTACTACATCACCTAATTGGTTCACCACACCAGGCTTAAATTGTCTTTTTGGTCTGTCATTGGTACTCTATCTGGAGAATAGACATTTGTTCCTGTCTCCTCAAAAAAAGTCGCACAATACCGTGGGTCTGTGGTGGCTTATAATAGTTCCAAAAGGTAGTCTCCTGCACTCCAGATGGTCTCACTCTCTCTCCTGTTACTAACAAATTGATGTCCTTAACTACAGTTATATGATGGACCAGCACTCATATGTACCTTCTCTCCATCCCAGAACATCCTCTTTTCCAGAGAAACTGTAGTTTTTAGATGATTTTTTATCTGTCAGAAACATACTTGGGTAGCTGTAAAGCATCTAAAGTAACATCATGGATCTGGGATCCAGGGCTGCTGCTTTCCAAATGGTGGACATGGACAAGTCTCTCTCCACTGGCCTCAGAAGTGAGGGTTTTTAGATGTGTTAATCTCTCTTCATGCCTTCTTAATAGTCCCAACAATACAGTGAGCTGAGTATAAGAACATTATTTTACTTTATTACATTTTGTATTTATAGAGTATGGTGTAAGCATACCATAGTATGTGTGTGTAGAAGTCAGAGGACAACTTAAAAGAGTCACCTCTCCCCTTCTTCCACCATGTGGGTTCTAGGGATTGAACTTAGATAATCAGTCTTAGCAGCAAGCACTTTTACCTGCTGATCTGTCTCTAATATCATTGTTACTTGTTACACTATTCATTCATTGGGGCAATTACATATTCTAGTCATTGTAGATTTGGTAATAAACAAGATAAGAAATCTCCTTGCTTTTGTGGAATTTACCCTCCAGTGATGTAGACAGATGCTAAGGAAGTAAAGATAGGTCATGAGTGAGTTGATAGCTATGAAGTCAAGAGTCAAATATCACAGTATTATGAAAGTAAGGAGGCTGGAGAGATGGCTCAGTGCTTGAGAGCACTGACTGTTCTTCCAGAGATCATGAGTTCAATTCCCAGCAACCACATGGTGGCTCACAACCATCTAGAATAAGATCTGGTGCCATCTTCTGGCCCGCGGGGACACATGCAGGCAGAACACTGTATATATAATAAATAAATAAATCAAAAAAAAAAAAAAAAGAAAGGAAGGAAGGAAGGAAGGAAGGAAGGAAAGAAGGAAGGAAGGAAGGAAGGGACTCCTTTAAGTAAGCTTGCCTGGGAAGAAAATCTCTTCAAGGATTTGAAATTTGACCTGACACTTGGATGATAATAAGGTGTCCTTCAAAAATCTAGAAAAACTTTGCTGGTAAGAACAAATCAGGGAACATAAGCCATTTCCATAAGAGGAAACCATGATTTGTGGTACTGTGCCAGAGAGGACAGCATCTGGGACTCAAAGAAGATGCACCAACCCAACCCCACTTCCCCACACAAAGGTGGTTCCTTCACCTCCCTTTCTCCCTTGATAATTAAGTGAGAATAATACACTGCCATGTTGATGGCAGCTGGCATCACTATCCTTTTCCAAGTGTCCTAGGAAGACGGACCTCCCGGTCAAGCCCTGAAGGCACAGACAGGGAGAGGAGTCCAGTGACCTGCCCTAAACTTAGAGAGAGGCTATCAGGAAATTTCCATCTGGCCCCTCAAGAGCCATCACCACCCATGCGATCCTGCACCAGAGTAAGGCACTCACTCACATGCTATTCCTGAACTCACACAAGTTTGAGAGTGAAGGTCACCTAAAATCCCATAATCTGGATTGGGTGTAGTGACATATGCGTGCAAGTCTAGCACTTGGGAAAGTAGAGATGGGAGAATAAGACGTTCAAGAGTGTCTTTGGCTTCATAGAGAATTTGGGGCCAGCCTGGACTACCTGAGGCTCTGTCTCAAAAACAAAACAAATAAATATAAATTATGTGTTCCAAATGCCTCAGTTTCTTGCTATAGTCCCAGTACTGCACATGAGCCTAAAGTGGAACACCACTCAGAACTCTTCAAGCTGCAGTAGGCTGTCGTTCTGTGATCTTCCTCTGACTTCCATTCCATCTCCCAGATGCATTCACTAAGTCCAGGTAGCCAGGGGTCCAACCAGACCTGTCCCCACTATTCTAGGACTAACAGCCATGCATAGCCTGCACCTCAGCTCATCTCAGGCAGAACCCAGTGGGGACTCAGCAACTCCTCCATTCAGGTGGCTCTGCCTGCTCATGAGCTCACAAGGACTGTGCATGTCCCTCGGGGTAACAACTCTTCTACCACTCGATGTCATAATGCAAGTCAGGGAAAGAGGCAGGTGCTAAGATAGTAAGTCATGCTTCCAGAAATGCCAGCCAGCCTTCTCTGAAACCACACCTGGACCACCAGCCCCTTTGCCAGTGCCTTCACTGTTTGATTTTAATGAGCAACAAGCTTATTAATACCGTTCTCTTCCTTCCTGAGTCCCAGCCACCAGGGGAACCAGCAGGTGCAAGGGCTCACAATTAGTCCTCCATAATGCACAGCTGGCAATAAACCCACTCTGAAGCTGGGACAACCAGGATCCAGCTCCATGCAATGTCTGCTGTGACTGAAATAACTAACAATGGGCACTATGTTTTTTTACCCAGTGCTGCTATCTAAGATGCAGAAAGCCGATCTCTGACTCAACTTTGACAAGAGTAGACCACTGGTGGGAAAATGGAGACATAGGAAGGAAAACCTCTAAATGATTTTATATTACCCCTTTCCTCCCTGCTCCATTATCCCCAACAGCAGCTGACTCTGCTCCAGGGTGGTAGCTCCCATGCACCAGGACATTTGAGGTTCCATCATCAACCCAAATCTTCCCCCAGGTAAGCACCACCCCTTCCCTGTGCTTGTTCAACCTTGGGGACTATAGTCACTGTCTAGTCCTGGAGACTATAATCACTGTCCAGCCCTGGGGGACTGCAGTGGCTGGTCAGCTGTGGGGACTATAGTCACTGTCCAGCCCTGGAGACTATAATCGCTGTCCAGCCCTGGGGGACTACAGTGGCTGGTCAGCCCTGGAGGACTGAAGTGCCTGGTCAGCCCTGGAGAACTGCAGTGGCTGGTCAGCTGTGGGGACTATAGTCACTGTCCAGCCCCAGAGGACTGTTGTCACTTCCCACTGTGACCCAAACCCTAGATTATAGCACCTTTCCTAGGAACCTCTTTACTCTTCTGTCACCTGTATAAGTAACTTCTCTCTGGTATAAGTACATTAGTGACTTCCTTATAAGAACCTAGTGTCATACTTGGCTTATGGAGGAAACTTACAGAGTATATAATTATAGTTATGTTAAGATTTCCAACATCAATTTTAAGGTTATGCAAGATTGTTGAAAATGTGAATTATTCTCCCCAAAATGGTGACCAAGATGGGTACACAAGAAGTCACAATGGCCTGCCACATACTTGCACAGACAGAGCTGGCTGATGGGTAATTACAGGGTGTTTTGTTTGCCCCTGAATCTCAGCCCCAGAACAGCATCTGAGCACTTATTCATATCCCTGGTGTCTGACCCAGTGCCTGGCACAAAGCAATTCCTCAAAATAATGGTCAATGAAATGACTTGAAATCTTTCTGGCTGTGCAGCCAGAACAGTATTTATTTATAAGTCTGCAGACCCTGAGTTCAGATGGTGGGGACTCAGCTGTATGTTCTCAGAAATTTTAGAAATCAGAAATATACCAGGAGGGACAAGGATGAGCATAACACGAGCCAGGCACGCACCTCTGCATGGAGCTTCAATGTCTACCAAGGAGGCTCAATAATCAGAGTGAATATTATAATGCAATATTTTAAAATCATAATGAATGCAAAAATCCATAGTGAACAAAATATCAAAATTTGCATAAAGAGAATTAGCATTACTGATTTCCACTCCTTGCCTTATACTGCCATATAGCTTGGCCCATGCTGACTCCAACTGGGTCACTGCCTGGAATCTTCCTTCATGGTAGCTTCTGGATATGTGTGTGCCTGAGTGAGAATCCAAGTCCCCCCCCCCCAGATGTATACACAGCAGCCCTTGGTGTCTGGAAGAAATTGTTGGTCTTATTCCCTACTCTCACTCACTTCAGCACATAGTAGGTTCATCTGCTGCATGCATGAATGAATGAATTAATTAATTACATTCCAGAGATACCAACAGGGTAACCAAAAAAATTTATTTAAAGGTCTACATTCAGAGGAAATTTTTTAAGGTACATTTAAAATGGAAAGTCCATTTTTCACTGCTAGAATTAGCAAAGATTTAGGAGATTGACAATATGCTGTATTGACATGGAATTCAAGTAGAGGACATTCCTATGCATTGCCGCTAGGGCTTCAAATTAATGCAGTGCTTCCGGACAGCAATTTGGCAATATGTAACAAAGGCCTTTGAAAAGTACGTTTCTTCTGATGAGCAATCCCACTTCAAAGAATGATTCTGAGGAAATAATTAGGCAAGTGCCAGAAGATGCATCTTTTCCAGGATTTCATCACCGCACTGCTTGTAACAGCAAAAGCTTGCAAACAGCCTAGAGGTCCCAAGATATTGGGCTCATTAGTATTAAGAAATATTCATAAATAAATAGAGGCATCATAGGAGGGAACACTCTTCAGCCGTTTAAAACAACGATGTGGCCCACAATTTAGTTTGAGCAGAAGAACATTCATGTGGTGTTAAGTGGCCCTGAAGATTATGGAAACAATCCACATGTGGTGTGATTGTTGCTTTTAAAGTATATAGAGAGAATATTCAGAAGCCTGAATATGAATGTTGACTATCCCTGGGTGGCAGAAAATTCGTTTATGTGAATTATTTTGGTCTTTTCCTCCCTCTGATTTCTCTAAATCGTTGCCTGGTTTATTTTTAATTAGCATACAAGGTAATGGATTCCTTATGGCAATTTTCATATGTACTCTTTGTTTGATCCACCCCCTCCTGCCTCCCACCTCTTACTCCTCCAACCCCCACCTGGACCCTCTGTCCCCAAGTATTCTCTTTCTCTTTCATGAAATGTAACCTTTTATGTGACTTTCCCAGCACTCTCCCTCTTCATCTTCAGGGACTTCTTTGTTGTCTGAATGGAGCCAACACAGGGATTCTTCCCCGAGTAGATTTTACTTGCTCTTCCTCACTGAACCCCCAAATACTCTGCAGACACATCCCTGGGAGTGAGCTGCCATTCTCACAGATAATCCTCATAGCAAAACGCCTAGTACAGAGGCATGGAAGGCCATCCAGAGAAAGCGGTTGCCTCCCAGCCAAAAGACTGGATGCTGTCTGAGTAGACTTTCCACTGTCTCCTCTCCTAAGAGGTCATCCATCTGGGCAGGCCAATCACTCAGCCAAGAGACCAGCCCTCAGGAAGGTGGGTTTCTCTTAAGCCATGATACAGATAGGAGGAATAATTATCTCATTAATGAGATAATGAACTTTTCCTTCCCAGAATTCCTGCCCCCACCTCAGTAGCTTCCAGAATCACAGCCAGGTGGCCTCCTAAGTCCAACTGCTTTTCCAAACTACCCAAAGGCCCACCTTCTACCTTTTGGTGGTGATGGTGGTGATGGTCTTCTAACTATATTTTCCTAACAGTTTAGGCTTCACTCTTTCCCCCTACTATGTGGCTGTTTGTCAGCCATGTGGTTGATCTCCATAAAATCCTAACTCAAACCACAGGCGTTCTCTCTTTCTCTGCTCTATTGCCTTTCTCTGGGCAGCTGCCAAGATTTACAGTTTGCCTGCTTTTGAGTCTTTCTTGTAAACTCTAATGAAACTGTCCTTGGCTTTCCTTTTGAGTCCTTTCTTAAATTCTTTTATTGCTGAGACTAGAAACCTTAAGATGGGACCCCAATTTTCACAGTAACAGTCTCAAACTTCACTTTTTCTATCAAAAGGCTGATCCTGTTTCCGATGTATAAACCCACAAGTCCCCAAACTACTTTGTCATTTGGGAAATGAGGATAGACACATCCTTCACAGGTAGATGACAAAAACAAAACAAAAAACAACCATTCAGTGGAAGAAGCCACCATTTAGGAACATATCAAGCAGTAGAATCTAAGTAGCAACACAGTAACAAACAATCCCCTGTGTTAAAACAAGTCCTATTTCATGATACAACATGACTAGCACAGGTCAGCTGGGGCTCTGCTCCCTCACGAAGGGTCCCAAACTGGAGGAGACTCCAACTATATGATTTTATTTTGATAAAGCCAAAACAAGCCATATGGCAGTACACAAATTCAAAGGACAGGGAAAATTATACCTCATATCTAAGAATCCAAGAAGCATAAATACTGTTGAACAGCAAAGCAACCCCCATAGTTGGCATTTGTGACTAAGAGGACATATCCCACATTCACTCTATGGCAGAGCAGTCTCCAACATGTGTCAGGCATTATTACAGGTAAATTCACCGAGGGGAAAAATGAGTCATTTTTAGCAAAGCCGGACAGCGAATAAGGGCTATAACCACAGGTGCATCCTGTCCACATGTCTGTGCCTGGTTGACCATTCCAAAGCTGCTGAGATTCCAGAAGTCTGTTCTTCCCTGTCTTCCAGAAACAAATAGCACCGCCTGCTAGGGTCTTTGCATGAAAGTGGTAGATTGTCCTTACAACGGTAGGCATGAGGGTTGTGTGAGCATCATTCTAGACTTGATCAAAGGCAGCATTGGAAGAGCCTGAAAAAGTTGTCTCCTCCATTCACAAAACTGAAGGTCATGTGAACCACCTCTGGGCACAGGAGACTAAAGCAGAAGCATTGCCACTAGTTTGAGGGTAGCCTGGGCTACAGTGTGAGACTTTGACTCAGAAAAGCAACATAAAAGCACTAATGAACATGAATGATGCTAGATCTAAGGAACTCTACAGCAGACACACACCTGGTGCTGGAAATTAAACCTCATCTGAACCAGATCAACAGCACCACCCTGGCATGGCTAGTGAGAGGAATTCAATGAAGCAATGTGTGTCAAGGACTCACTGTGTGGCTTGGACAATCTAAGTGTTATGTGTTGTTGGCCTTTATATCACTATCAGTTCTACTAATAAGGGCTTCCCAGGAAAATGGCAACAGGGTTGAGACCTGAAGATTAGTAAGGATTAAAGAGATGAAAAAAGAAACAGTATGAACACGTGCAAAGGCCCTGTGGCAGGTGGAAACATCCCAGCAACTAGAAAGGCTCAGATGTTTAAGGTACAGGAAAGGGGCAGCTGTTTAGCGTGAGACCAGAGGGTACAAGGGGGACCTGATGGTGCAAGACCTTGAAGGCACTAGTTAGCTGATCTCAATGAACACACAAGGCCACTGCAGAGTTAGTTATAGGTTTCAACTTACTGCCATAGCCATGGAGGACACAGAAGATGGAAACTAATGCACCTGCCACATGGTTGGCCATTCCTGAACTGTGAGAGCATTAATTCTAATGCTGTAGTTGCCAAAGTCAGAAACATAATTCAAAAAACTAAAGCCAAAAAGTATGTTGGCTCCTGTAACTGGGAAACTGACAGGGTAGCTTATCAGAGTCACAGCTAAATTCGAACACCACTGTCATCCAGTGACACTGTCATCAGAACATCATCTGTCTCTCTGGCTTTTGATTTACCTGTGATGTCTCAATGGTATCACTGGGTAGGCTACCTTCTCCTAAAGGACATTATTAGGGCTTTCTGGAGAAACAGAACTAACAGGATGAAGATACTTCAGTGTGGTAGTTTGAACGAGGATGGCCCTGTAGGCTCATAAATAGAATGAAGAAATGTGACAAAGAGGCTTTATTAGATTTGCTTACACAGTTCAAAATGGAGTGCCCAATAATGTCTGGCTGCCTGCTGGAGAGGTAATGAATGGGATATCTGCTCCATTTCAAGGCTGGAGAACTCCACAGTCCCAAAGTGGCACTGATGGTCTGAAGGACTCCTGAAGAGCTGCAGGTCTCCAGTCCATATTAGAAAGCTGAAGAAGCTCTTCCAATATCAGCATAAGATGCAGGCAGCCACAGGGTAGATACAACCACAGGCCAAAACAGAAAGCAGACAATGCCTTCACAAACCCACACAGAAGCATGTCTTTTATTTGATTCCTTATCCAATCAAGTTGATAGACAAGATTACTCCTCACAGTGACAAAGGTTCCATTCTGTTCTATTCTGTCACGAGAGATCATACTCCAAAGATATCAATGTCATCTATCAGGATACATCTAACAAAAGTCCCAGAAAATATCCTGACTATCCAGGCAGTATGGCCTGCTCACATTTGGGAGTTGGCAGTGAGATCACTTCCCCAAAGTCATATGGGCTTACCAAGATCCTAATAGACAAGGGATGGGTGGGTTCCTGAAAGACCAGATGCAGGGAGGGCCAGATCAGAGCACATGCCCACCATCTTCTTGGCTAAGATTATTACTAGGCGTTTCTTGGAGCTGTGGAACTGAGATGACAGGAAGGCTGGTGACTTCCTGGGAGAAGCTGCCCTCTCTTGGTTGACATGAACCTCTCAGTACTTGCCCTGGCTAAGGTCAACCTCATTTCTCTCCCTGGAATTCTATCTGCTGGAGCTTCTCCAGCACAACCTATCAGTCCACTCATTCCAGGGATCACAGCTCCTCCCACAGCTCCCATCCCTACTCCCCAAAGCACAAAATCGACTCAAGTATCTTCTCTTCTCAAACAAACAAACTAAATCTCTTCCTAATCTGGCTCTAATCTCTGTCTGTCCAGGTTTCTGGGGTATCTGAGGTATTCTCCATTGTAACACTACTCAAAATGCAGTTCACAGATGGGTATGACCACAGACTCATTATGACCTATGATAGCTAAAGGCGGAAACTGAGAACAAATGTTTAGAAGTCTTAATAGCATTTTGATGAATTGACAATACAGCCACTGGATCTAACAGTAAAAAGCAGGCCTGCATTTGTGTATCATTTAATAGACTTACAACACTAATGCATATATAGAGGATACAGTGTGACAATTTGATACATGTATACAATGTGTAATGTTCTAATTAGGATAATCAGCATTTCTAGTCATTAATTTTTACTCTATTTTATCAAGTTATCAATCTGCAACAGGCTGAAAATTTAACATGCATATGGTCCCAGCTTGCTTTCTGTTGCTGTGAGGAAAACCAACTTGGGGAAGAAAGAATTTCTTTTCATTTACACTTTATATATTCCATCATCAGGAGAAGCTAGGGCAGTAAGGAACTCAAAGCAGGAATGCAAGGCAGGAACTGAAGCAGAAGCCACAGAGGAACACTGTCATGTTGCTTCCTCTCCTTATTCAGCTACCTTTCTTAGGTAAGGAGGCCCTCCTGCCCAAGGACAGCACCGACCACAGTGGGCTGAGCCCATCTACGTCAATCAGCAATCAAGAAAAAACTCCACAAACTTGCCTATAGCCCAACCTGAGAGACAATTATCAGTTGAGATTCTTTCTCCTCTGGGATATCTAGATTTGTACCAAGTTCACACAAACTAACCATGGTACAAGCACACAGAGAGAGGATTGTGTCCTCTTTGTGTGTGGTTGGTCCCTCCACATTAATGGCTGGAGAAACACTGTCTTGTAGAACAACTAGTTTTAGGGTATATTCGATGTAAAACTAAAATTATAATGAGTTACTTAAGGAAGGGAATTGAACAGGAGAAGGGTAGGAGAATGCAGGGATCCATAACAACAACAACAAAACATTGATGTGTCAGTCTCTGAGGCTGAAAGACATGCATGCTTTATTAAACTCACTCTCTAAAGACTTAGTTTGGAACCTTAAGATCTGAAGAGAACCACAACTCAAGAGCAGTACCGCCAAACTCATCTTCCAAGTGTCCTTCTTGGCATTCAATGGCAGTCACAAAATATTGGTTAAATAAACATGTTATCTAGTGCATCATTGTGCCCACAATGCCTGAAAGAAAGAGCTTACAGGAGGAAGTATTGATTTTGGTTCATGGTTTCAGATCACCATCATGAGGAAGGTACAGTAAAACAGCTCATTGCCTCAGGGGCATAGGACAGAAGCTGCTCACATCATGGAGGACCAGAAACAGAATGTCAAGAACCATTGGTTGGGCATAATAACTTCCAAAGGCTCACCCCTCTCCTCATGATCTCTTCCTTCCAGCTACATCCCAGCCCCTATAGAGTCTACAACCTACCAAAATAGGGCCAAAGCCAGAGAAGATGCATTCAAATCATAAGCCTGTTGAGGACATTTCAGATTCAAACCATAACATCTAGATTGGTTCCAAATCAAGTATCTATTTCTGAATAACCAACACCCTCAACATTGCCTGAAAAGACTACCACTTCTCTCTCATATGGAAGAAATATTCTCCCTTGGAGTCCTTCATGCAATTACAGCTACATAGTACCAAGGGCTATTGTCAAATGAATATGGATCTGGACATCCAAGACGGCATCTTCATTCTCATATTTGGCACCCAGCTGGGGTGACTGAAATCAGTAAGGATCAGTCAGGCATCTCCCTCCATATGGCCTCTCCAGGTTGTTGCCTTGGGCTTCCTCATAGCATATCATCTTGAGATAAATACACATCCCACCTGTTGGCTGTATCGGAATTGTGTGTTCCCCTTATCAAGGGACATGTTCCTAAAAATTTAAGTAGAGGAACTGGTTCTCTTACAGGCTATCCAGGCCCCATGTGACATAGTTCTTCCAGACTCTATTGGTTGAAGTAATCATGAGGCAAGTCCTTCCATCTCTTAGTGGAAAAAAAAAACAAATAATTTTAAACCATTATTATCTGTCACTGTGTCCCTGGCAATTTGAGGGTTCCTACCTGGTGGAGATCTGATATCCATTATCATCACTTACTATGTACCCGGCTTGCTGTGCTTAGCACTGTGCATCTATTATCTCACTTAATCCTCACAACAGTCGCTCAAGGAAAACAGTGAAGCTGAGGTTCCCAGAGCTTAAGTGGGTTGCCCAAGGTCTCACAAAGAATGAGCAGCAGAAATAGGACACAAACTCAGGCCCATTGGGCAGTGCACAAGTCACACACCCCAAAGGTGACTTGACTCACCCATCTCTTCTCCCACTAGAAGGCTCACCTGGCTTGTCTAGTTTCTGGTTTCCCATTATGAAACCCATTGGCCACTATCTCCTCCATGAATCCTTTTTTTTTTTTTCTTTAAAGTGATGTCTTGACCAGTTAGTTGGAAATGGCTTGGTGGCTCAAGGACTGCAAATCATATTTCTGCAAGGACCCAAGAGGGACTGCCAGAGTGCCTCTCAGCTCTGGCCAGGGTGAACAAGTAATTCGATTGAATCCACTCTTTGGCTCAGTTTCTTTCGCAAGTAGATTGGGCTCTGAGAAATCCATTCTTCAGCCACTAATACATCAGCTGGGAGCTCTGAGCCATGATGGACGAGCCGGGCCATCAACAGAGGCCAGGATGGATGGATGTCATTCATCACTGTGGGGAGTCAAAGGAGTCGTGAGTTACTCAGACCGTGGCACCTTCCGCCTCTCACTGGGGCCAGAGCCAGAGGGTAGGGGGGCAGGGAGAGCTAAACAGACTTTTCTGGGAGACATGCCAACATCCATGGGAATATTCTGTCTGAGCCACTCCAAAGTAACAAGATGTTTAATGGGGTTTGTTTGCTGGGACAAGGAGCTTAGGAGAGGAGGCTGTTTGTAGATAAGGTCATGGGTTTTGGAAAGTTGTACTTGCATGAAAAGGCTTGGGTTTGGCTCTTCCTGACTGTGAAGGTCAACTATGACATTGACCTCTAAGCAACTCCATTTCCTCATCTCCTCCCATGTGTCCCACCTTCACCTTTTTCAACCCTTTGCAGATCAGCAGGACCTGTAGTAAAGTCTGTTTAATGGAACACACAGGCAGGTACTAAATGTCCCTTCTGCCTATGGCTGGGGAAAAGCTTCCTTGACATTCTCTAGCATCTCTCTTCCTTCAACACACTGCCAAGAGACCTAATGTCAGATAGCAGAACTGCAGAATTCAAGCAGCCTAGCTGGTTAAGCACCTGGCAGACAGATGCTATAGGGTGGCACAGACCCACAGTTACCACTAACGCAGCAAGAGATAAACCTTTGCTAGGCTGAGCCATGGAGAAGGAGGGTTGTCACTGCAGTATGACCTAGCCTACCCCAACTAATACTCTATAGAAGAAGTTGGTGAGAGCCTTTTAAACCAGGTGTTTTAACTCATATTCTTCTTTGTCTGGTTAACAATCCTTAAAAATGTGAGAAAGGGGGCCTTGGGTTGTAGCTCAACAGTAGAGCATATCATGCCTAGCACATACAAGGTTTGTACTCCAGTAGAGAAAGAAAGACGAGAAGACAGACAGACAGAGACTGGAGTAAGAAAACACTGTTAGCTCACAGATTTACAAATAATTCATAGGCTAAGTTTGTCAACCTTTCCTCTAAAATCATGAACTTTTGTAAAAATTAATTGAGATGATAGACACAAAAATATTTTAAATGTTCACTACTACTTTTAAATGGGATGATAGTAGTTGTATACAAATAGGAAATATTTACATCAGGCACTGTTACATGCATTGACATCTATGCAGTGAGCCAGAAACAATATGAACTGCCATTTAGAAGGGTAGTAGAGGTGGAGGTGAAGGTATAGAAGGAGATGGAAGTGGATATGGTGGGGAGGTGGTAATAAAGTGGAGGTTTAGGAAGAGATGGAGGTGAAAGAAGTGGTAGATATGGGGGTGTGGGGGTAGTTGTGGAAGGGGTGGTGGTTGGTAGAGAAGGCTTTGTTGTGGTGGAGATGGTGAGGGTGAAGATGGTTGTGGTAGCGGAAGTGGGATTTATACTCTTTTCACCCTCATAAAGCTCAGAGCTGCCTTGTTCATATGAGTGTGGATAGCCTGTGGAACCCATGTGGACCTTGGTCAGAATGATGTGCATGTTAAGCTAAGGTCAGCTTTGGACTTTGTAGCAATTTAATAAACCATATTTACTGAAGGTTTCTTATGTGCCAGAAATGATCCTGTGTAATCTCATGACTATATGAGCCAAGCGTTGCATTTTCCAAGATAAGGAAACTGAGTCTCATGGGAGTGATAAGTTTGCCCACAGCTACAGACTGAATAAGTGGTGCCCTGGGCATCAGAAGCCAGCTGAGTCCAGAGTCAGTGTGTTGGCCTACCCTACTACACTATCTTCTCTTAAGAAGAAAAACTCATTAACTATGGGGCAGAAATCCTGCCCCAGGGAGGCTGCATGGTTTTACCATTACACATTTTTTGATGCTGAGGATTTTGATAAGGATGGCATGGAACCTATAGATTGCATTTAAACAGTGGTGAATCTACCAGTCTGAGACTGTGGGCCATCCTCCCATGTCTTTCTGTCTCCTATAATTTCTTTCCTTGCTGTTCTGTAGATTTCAATGAACAGATCTTTTTCACTCATTTGGTTGTTTATACCATAGTATTTGGTTCCTTGTGATGTTATTGTAAGTGGAATTATATTCCTAATTTCCCTTTTACATAGTTGGTTGTTGGTGCATAGAGATGCCACCAGGTTCTGTGTGTTTGTTTTGTATCCTGACATGTAATGGGCTTGCTAATTAGATTTTACAGGTTGCTGGAGCAACCTTGGGGCTTCCCACACAGAAAGTCACATCATCTTCAAATGCAGATCATTCCGCTTCTCTCTGTCTCTCTCTGTCTCTCTCTGTCTGTCTCTCTGTCTCTCTCTCTCTCTCTCTCTCTCTCTCTCTCTCTCTCTCTCTCTCTCTCTCTGTGACTTCCATGCCCTCTGTTTGTTCCTCTTGTCCAATTGCCCTGGCCACAGACTCCAGGAATATCTTGAGAACTGTTAGGAACAGACATCTTGCTCTCATCTCAGACCTTACAGGAAAATGCTTCTCTTCTTGTCCAAAGTGAGTGATGATTTTGTCATATATGGCCTCAATTATTTGAGCATAAATAAGCATAAATTAAAAGGCAACAGAAAAATATATAGAAAAAAACATTAAAACTAAGAATTGTTTTTAAAGCTAAGAAAAACTGACAAATTGTAATTAGAGTAATAAAAAATAAAGAGAAGTAAAATGTAAATAAGACTCAAATAAATAAAATTGTAAGTAAAAGAAGAGGACTCATCACCAACATGGAAAAATTAAAAAAAAAAAAACCTCTGGATGGCTGTCTGCCAACAAATGGGAGAACAAAAAAGAAATTGTCATGTACCACACCATGCTTGAATCATGAAGAAGCAGAAACCAGAATAAATCCGTAAATAAGGATCTGGAATCAGGGCCAGGCATGGTGGTACACACCTTTAATCCCAGCACTTGGAAGGCAGAAGCAGGTGAATTTCCATGAGTTTGAGGCCAGCCTGGTCTACATAGTGAGTTCCAGGACATCCAGGGATATGTAGAGAGACCTTGTCTCATTTAAAAAAAAAAAAAAAAAAAAAAGGACTTGGAATCAGTAATTAAGAAACCTCAAAAAGCTGGGCATGGTGGGGCCCACCTGTCATCCCAGCACTTGGTAGGTGGAGGTAGTAGGATCAGGAGATAAATACCAGCATCCTGTATACAACAGTATGAGGCTAGCCTGGGCTATGTAGGGAGAAAGAGATAACACCCAGTAAAATGGAAATCATCTTGGTGCCTACAATGACCTTTCTTGCTCTCCATGACTGTCTCCTTAAAGTGGGGAGTATGAGAGTATGGTGAAGCAAAGCTCCTTACCACATGGTGGTCAGCAGCAAAGACTGGGGATCTGTAGCAAATAAGTCCTTCCAGGACATTCCCCCAGCAACTACTTCTTCCATCCCCCTCTCTAAGCAGCCCATTAAGTTACAAATTTATCATTGGGCTAATCCATCAGTGCTCTCAGACCCTTCACAATTCAATCACCTCTCAAAGCCTCATCTCTGAATACTGCTGTGTCGAGGACCAAGGCTTAAATTCATGGGTTTAGGGGGACATTTCATACTCATGAGAATACGCTCTGTGTCCACCAAGCTCAGCACAGCACCTCAAATATAACAGAAGCTCAATAAATATTTGTTGGCTTCATGAGCCACAGCAAGGAAACCTCCCAACAGGGTCTGCAAGCTCTCTATACCTACCCTACCTAGCCTCACCTCACAATGCCCACTATCCACTGAATCCCATGGTCCCATCTCACACAGCCTCACTGGATCACTGATATTTTACCTATGATATCACACCCTCACACCTAACTCCTGAGTTCCAAAGCAAAGAAAGTGTCCGCTGTGCCCCATGTCCTTGGGCATAGGACAGCGCTCTGCACCTGGCAGGTGCACAGGAAAGGCTGATGACCATGCAAAATTCCACTTGGAAGTTTTGTCACAAACAAGGTAGGCAGGACCAGCAGAAGCCAGTTGATGTCATCTCAAAGTCATGGGAAAGATCTTTGATAAATCAAGTAGAATGCTGGGGAGTACAGAAGATAAATAACGTATTGATTTTCCAAGTAAAGGAAATGCTAAAATTCAATCCCAAGAAAAATTTCTAGATCTTATTAGCTGGTCAGTAGACAACTAATTGTAAAAGAATGAGGCACTTACCAAGATCTAATGTTTGTCCCGAGAGGGTATCAGGTATAATTATTCTAAGCTCCTTTTTTGTGAGGTGCCTATGCTCAGAACTGATACTGTCTCTATTTTAGACAAGTATTCATTCAATAGGTATTTCTAGATGAGTCACATTCTGCAGCCTCAGTGCTTGTGCTGTGGATGTGACATGAACAATCAGCAGAACCCATGTCCCCAGGAAGACTGAGTGATGCATAGAGCACAGACAACACACAGCTAGGTGACAAGTCTGGCATGATTCATGGTGCTCTGAAGAAAAAGCAGGGTGAGGGAAGAGGACAGACTTGCAAGGTTAGAGCACTAAACAGCTGGCTGGAGAAGGCACCAGAGAAGACATCTTGAAAAAGGCTGAAGAAGTTTTTGGGGAGAGAGGCACCAGATTTCTAGAGCTGGAATCTACAGGCTAAGGAAGCAATATGTACTCAGAGCCAAGGTGCATACCTGCCTGCTGGCTGCACAAGGGACACCAGGTCTTTGTGACTGAAGCAGAAAGAGGCAGGGAGGGGTTCTGTAGGAGGCCAGGGAGGGAAGGTACGGTGCAAGAAGGCCTTGATCACATGGAACTGCTCACAACTTCCAACAAGCCCATCCACAAAAGAATAGATAAGTAAACTGTAGAGTTCTCACAGCATGGAATATTAAATAACAAAGAAGATTAATGATGCTTACCCCACTGTGACAATATGTATGGGCTTCACAAACATAATATTGAATGAAAGAAAAAAGAATTTAATACTGTATGGCTGTATTTATATAAAGTTTAAAAATAAACAAATTTAATCTATTCTATTAGACGCCAAGATAGTGGGGGATTTCATATGGGGTGACCCTCATACCATCTTGAAATTTTTGCACTTTGGGATAAGCCAGGACAAGCTCCTAAAGAAGCCATGGTTGCAAGTATACTCTGCAGTGCAAATTACTAAAGAAGGGTGGCATAACTCATGTTTCCATTTCTGCCCCAAATAATCATGTATTTTATAAGAGAGCCAACAGGGGGGTCTGAAACCCATCATATGCAGGGGCCTATCATCATACCACACACTCTGAACTCTCATGCATATCATTAACATCTCCAGAACCTTCAAGTTCATTGAGATCATTTTGACTGTTTCATGTAAGTTATTGCTTAACCTTTGATAGAAAAGACCTCCCCATCCAAATATAGCTATAAGAACATGACAAGAACCTATGGCCACCTGAAGAAATGTATCCATTCTCCATCACTCCCTGGTCAAGGCTCCGTCAGCAACAGCCACTATCTGTATAATGAGAGTCCTTTTCTGACAGACTCATGTTCTCTGCATCTAGTCCTCAACACATGAGGGATTGTAGCTATGAGAACTACGCTTGGCAGAACATTCGTAAGGTACTAGGCTACCATGTGGACGTGGTTGGTACCAACTTGTGTGTTAGTTGCTTATCTCATTGCTGTGACCAAACGCTTGACAGAGAGAAACCTGTGGTATAAGGGGACACAGTCCATCATGAGAGGGAACACATGATAATGAGCAGATCAGGAAGTCAAGAAAGTGGATTCTAGTACTCAAGTACTTCCTCCTTTTTCCCCTTAATTTAGTTCAGAACTGCATTTGCAGTATCTCTTCCCCCAATTAAACTTCTCTGGAAACACTCTAATAGACAAGCCCATAGGTGTGTCTCCTAGGTGATTCTAAAGCCAGCCAAATTGGGAGAGAAGATGAATTGTTCTGTCTTTCATCTCAGACCAGGATTCCTGGAAGAAATTCTCCATGACCCTGTACTGAAACTTCAGCATCCTTCAGCAGAATGGAATGCGGTAATGGTAGAATGGGAAGGGATTGATTCTCTTCACCTGAGTCTCAGCCTCAAGGAAGACAGAAGGCCCAAGAGACACAGAGCCATTAGTAGTGGGGACTCAAAGAACACAGGTCCCTCCTTAGCATGGCTAAGCTCACGACCATGTGTTCAGGAAAGACTAGAAGCTGCCTCTGGGAGCACACCTATTAGAGGTCAATGGAGACCTAGGAACTCACATAGACCCATGCTGGGGATAGATGAGGCTTGCAGTCCCCTGAACCTCAGCAGGAGATAGAAGGAGGAGGAGTAGGGGGGAGGGGAAGGGGAAGAAAGAGGAGAAGGAGGAGGAGGAGGAGGAGGAGGAGGAGGAGGAGGAGGAGGAGGAAGAAGAAGAAGAAGAAGAAGAAGAAGAAGAAGAAGAAGAAGAAGAAGAAGAAGAAATGAAGGAAGGAGGAGGAAGAAGGAAGAGGAAAAAGGAGGAGGGGAAGGGGAAGAAGAAGGAAGAAAAGGAGAAGGAAGAGGAAGAGAAGGAAGAGGAGAAGAGGAAGAAGAAGGAGGAGGAGAAGAAGGAGGAGGAGGGAGGAAGAAGGAGGAGGAGGAGAAGGAGAAGAAGAGAAGAGGATGCTGAGGCTGGCCTCTGCTATGGACCTGACCCCAAAGTGAGAAAGGCAGCTATCCCAGTATTCAGTGAGCAAAGAAGAACAGCAAATTCAGGCTACTCAGTCTAGATCAAAATCTACACAATATCGATCAGAGAAGGCACTGGACAGGAACCAGAGGCAGAGGAAACAGTCCGATAAGACAGAGAAGTGACATTTGCTGACTCTGTCAACAGGTACGTTTTGGTTAAGCCAGAGGAACCCTGCTGTCAGTAGGTCACTGAAGAAAACTGACCTGGACGTCATTAGGTCACCCAGCCAAAGGGCTGGAAAACAACAGCAGTGGCTCCCCAGATGTGTCTGCTCATAAGGGGAGCCAGGCTTTGATGATATCTACCAAGTCCAGAAGAGCTTCAGAAAATGCCAGTGACCCATTTCAGGACGTCAACCTAGTCCTTCGCACCTCATCACTGGGGCTGTGTGAACACTCCACTACACCTCATCACTGGGGCTGTGTGAATACTCCACTACCCCTCATCACTGGGGCTGTGTGAACACTCTACTATACCTTATCACTGGGGCTGTGGTGTGAACATGCCACTTGGATATTGAACATCCTTGTATCAGTTACATGTCCCATTGTTGTGACACAATATACTAGACAAAAGTGACATAGGAAACGAATGTTTGTTTGGGCTCACAGTTTGAGATGACCCATCGTGAGAGAAGGCATGGCTGTGGTCATGTGAGGTGTCAAGCCACATGGTGCCCACCATCTGGAACCAGAGAGAAAGAAACATCAGTGCTCAGTTTACTTCTCTTTATTCAGTCTTGGACCCTAACCCATGGGATGACACCAACCACAATCTGAGTTTCCCACCTCAATTAACTCAGTCTAGAAACTCCCCAAGATGTGTCTAGAGGTTTGCCTCCTGGTTGATTTCAGACACTGTCAAGTTGACAGTGACGATTACACCATCACATCCGCCAAGGAGATGGGCTGCATCTGTTTGCTGTGGGGGATTCCTACAGAAGGCATCGTTCCAAAAGTGGGTGGAGAACACACGACCCTTTCACCATCCTACAGAGCTACCCTGCCTGTGCTTCTCATTCAAGTCCAGCCAGTGTGGCATCTCAGCACCTGGTCACCATCACAGAATAGCCCAGAGAAGGCTGCCCTCCACCCACCTGGTTATTCTTTAAAATCCACTCCTATCTTTCATCTTAACTCTAGGTCATTTCTAAAGCTCAGGGAGACTTTTCCACATCAGTTGTTTTTGACTATGCTTTCTCAGCTGCCCATTCCAAAAGGAAACCCCAAGACCCCTCGGGATGTACCCTGGACAGCAGGATTTAAGTTCGAGGCTACTCTCCAAGACAGTGGGCTGCTGTGTGTCATCTTTCTGCATGTGAAGTTTTTTTCATCCTAACAAAGGCTCTCTTCTGCAGTGGCGCATGCTGAGGCCTCACAATGCTTGCTGTCGGAGAGGGCTGATTACCCAACTCCATTTATCAAAGTGTCACTTCTCTGACAGGCCCTAATAAATATCCTGCCAGAGACCCTGCACCTGGCAGCCGCGCCACTCGGCAACACGCCGCTAACCTAATTTGCTAATTGCTGCTTTCCCCATTAATTTTAGTCCTGTCTTGTTTGGTGTTGACATGGAGGGAAAAGGAATAGGGTGGAAAAAACAGACAAGAAAGAAAATATCTCGGGGTCCCCCAGCATCCATCCCTCCCTCTCATCCTTCCTCAAGCTCACACCTGAATACCAACTTTCACTCTCTTCCTACACTGCGGCCTAAGGGAGATGAAGCATTCAAAGGTGCAGCGATCTTATTTCCCAAACCAAAAACCAGGACAGCTGTCTGTCAATGGAACAGAATGTTTGCAAGTGGGATGGACATGGTTAACATAGATAAAGAATTTCACTATCCTAGCCAATAGTGTTGCCATGAGGTTAGGGAAGAAATTAGACAGGGTATGAAAGGGTTGACAAGGACAGTGCACCAGTCCGCATCAGTGGCCACATCCCTATGCTCGCAGGTCTCTCCTTCCGGCCCTCCCAATATCTTCTCTCCTTCGGTCTTACACTAAGCAATGATGTCCAAGATAGAACCAAAGTCTGCTGAGAATGGACTTTCTATCCAAGACTGTCATCACCTGCCTTTAACTCCTCCCCAAGGACTCAAATGATGAACAGCTTCACTGAGTGTTATTGGGTTAAAGATCCTTATGGTTAAACCCATTGGATTCAAAGACCCATTGATATGAAGGCAGGAGTAAAAAGAGTAGCTAGTACAAAAAAAAAAAAAAAAAAAAAAAAGATAAAGATGCAGTTGCTTTGTCTGAGATAACAAAAGTTTCTGTCTTTAAACGGTGGATGTCTGTATCAGTCTCAAGGGATCCACTGATGACCTCTTTCAATATCTTGGTAGATGGAAACCTTGAGAACTCAGCAGGTGGTCCCACATTGGACAGAGGGAAAGACTCCACAGTCTACTCATCTTGAGTACTTCCTTACTCCAGATTTCATGATGAGCAAAGCATTCCAAGCAGCTTAGTGCTGGGGTACGGTGGTCTTTTATCCTTAGTATGACTGAGATGATGCATGCATATAGAACCCCAAATCCCTCAATGCTACATCAGACCAAGACAGTCACCCAATATCATCAGGAAATTTTGTGGTTCCCATACCCCCACGGGACTGTGTTGCACTTCATGGTGTTGCCGAGGCTGGATTTGTTTCTTGTGTGCATCTGAGGGGCTTTTTCTGAGTCACTAGCCATACACCACCTTAACCCTTCTTAACCACTGTCTCAGAATTTACCTAGTGAATCACAGAGACACAGGCATTTATTTCTGTTCTTTTTTTTTTCCTTTCCACAACACTATGGTAAATAGTCCTGCACCTGTACCTATGTGTACTTGTCTAGTTAGGACCCTAGGATGGATGCTAGAGGTAGAAGCACCAATTTGCACTTGAGAAAGGCAGGGAAGCCAGGAGGTACCAATTTAAATGACATGCGAATTTCAAGCATAAATAAGCTTTCTCACACTGTGAAAGGGCTCACAAATGTCCGTGTATCTCTCATGTCATAAGAGTTTACTTCCCTCCTACCTCAGCTCCATTTTTATTTTTAATCACTATCAACTGTAACAAATTATTTTATTTGCATTTCTTAGATTATTTGAGAAATTCAATTTTGTATTTATAGAACATTCATATTGAAAATTTTAAAAAGCTTTCCTCAGTCTTTGAACATTTTATATATTAGAGTGTTTGTCCTTTTCTTATTAATTTAAAGATTTTTATAGGTTAAGGATAGCACTTCTTCACCATGTACACATTCCTCATGCATCCTTCCTACCATGACAATTTTGTTGTTCCTCTACAGTACTAAACAAAGAGATGCATGGTGAATATCCCATAGTGGGTCTGTGTTACTGCAGAGACTCACAGCTGATCCAAGTGCTGAGAACAAGTATTATTGAATGTTCCTCCTTAAGTGGGACATTGCTATCATCCTCTCCAAGTTCAGACAAGTGGGTGGAGTACTGCAGAATACTGTCTCCTGGGCATGATGCAGCCATTGCACTCATAAACTCACAGCAGCTGTAATCACCAGCACAAGATTGGATCCATAAAGGGAGAAGGGAGGCGCTCATAAGGATCTATAGGCAACTGATGGTTGCTGATGAAGACAGACATTTTCTTCAGTAGTGTAGCCACTGGCCAGTCACCCATGCACTTGCTAAGAATTCCTCAAACATGTTCTGCAAGAAACATAAATTTAACTAATTGCTTCACCAAAAAACAAAGGAAGAAACAAAGAAGATTAGTGCCAATGGGAAAATATAATCAAGATATATTATATACTTGTATGAAAATGCCACAATGAAGCCCATCATTATCTGTAATTAGTAATAAAAACATTTAAAAAATCTACCTATCATGACACTTAAAATGATGAGTCACTCAAGATAATTAGAACTTTATATATCCATTCTCTCCAGTGTGAGACACACACACCCAGCCCAAGACCCAGAGCTTCCAGGCAGCAAGGAGGAGGAGGTCATCTTTGGAGCTCTTGAGAGTGAGGCTGGCCTGTAGTCCACCCCTCCCTCTGCCTGTCTCATGTTTCTCTATGGCTCCCAAGGGCCTGACATCCAGGAAGGATCTGATAGGGCCTGTGGCAGAGAGAATGCTCAGATACAAGGCCACATGGAGATGGGGATCACAGCCTCAGCTTCTATCTACACAGTGAGCTCTTGGCATCTGATGAATACCATAGCCTCCCTCAGACTTTCTACTGCTGTCCAAGAGCAAGAGGACCAGGGAGTCTATAGCTGTGTCCTATCAGAGTCATCCTCTTGGAATGCAGAGCAGGACAGAGAGGGCCTAATGAGATTGAAGGGGCCATCAGGAGATGTCCACATTCACTGTTATATTCCCAGAATTTGTAGGTTCTTACTTAACACTTACCAAACTACTGAAACCCCATGATATGTGGAGAAGAATGGCTGTGTGAGTTCAGCTCACTTCATTCTATTAACCTTCACCTAATACAGGGTTGTGACCTCTCTTCCTGATGGCTGCTTTTTGCTAGTACTGTCCCTTTAAAGTGTGTAGCCTGGATGGAGTCTGACTAGACAAATCAATAGCATTCTCCCTGTAACCTCTCTTAGTTCAGCCTATTGGGAACATACCACACAGTCCCCTTCCTCTGAGACAAAACTATACATGATTACATGAGCTACTGAATATATAATATAAATTGAGTTCTAAAACCTGCCCCAACTCTGAGTCCTTCTCAACAATGCTTTCGGCCCTCACTTCCAATCTCTTGGAGATGACAGATGAAACAACCTATTGACCACTCTGCGCTAGGTGTATCTAATCACTGAGAAGTGATTAATAGAAGCAGAAATCCAGGTACATAATGATAAAAAATGTTTCTATGGTGTGAGTAGCCACCAGACATCTATCTAAAAGGCTCTTTATGAGGGGTCCTAGTCAGCATTCACTATCATTTTGCACAGCCTAGAGGCACCTGAAAAGGGAATATTAGTTGAGGAATTGCCCATGTCAGATTGGCCTGTGGGCATTTCTGCAGAGTATCATCTTGTTAATTGGTCCTGAGAGCCCAGCCCACTGTGAGTGGCACCATTCCCTTGGCAAATGGGCTCAGACTGTCTTAAAAACCTAGCTAAGCATGGGTCTGAAAACAAGCCAGAGGAGAAACCACAAGGAGCATTAGTTCATGGCTTCTGTTTCAAATTTCTGATGGGGTTCCTGCCTTGACTTCCCTCAGTGATGAACTATAATCTGGAAGTGTAAACCAAATAAATTCTTTCCTCCCCTAAGTTCCTTTTAGTCTTAGAATTTGTCACAGCAACAGACTAAAACAAGAACATGAGGGTTAAATAAGAATGTAAATGAAATACAAGGCATCATGCCAGACGCATGGTAAGTCCTCAGCTCTGCTGTGGGCTGCAAAGTTGACTGCCTAGTCAATAAGCAAAAGTGTTCCTTCTGAGTGATAGGGAAGGCAAACCATACCCATGGGGACAGCTGAACAGAGCTGTTGAATTACCCATTAGAATAAGCCCACAATTCATAGGCTAGGCAGAAGTTGGCATGCTAGATTAAGAAGTAGAAAGAAACTGAGGTAGTACCCTCAACTGACACCTAACATGGGCTGTGCAAAAAAGACACTGACCCTGTGTGAGCTTCATGCATCAGCCTGTTCCCTGAGCTTCATTTTTCCCCCAGAAAGAACTGTTTGGACAAACTGACTAAGGGGCTCAGCCTCATTTTCTCTTCCTGGAGCCCAGCATATGAGTCAAGGGACCAGATTGCTGACTTTCTCATGGTTGGGTAGATTTCATTACTGGATCTTTAGTACTGCAAATATGAGTTATCTGCATACTTTAGACTATTCTAGTAGTCATATTTGAAAAGGATTTTAAAAAGTAAAATTAACTTTAATAATATATTTTATTTAGGCCAATATTCACAGTCTTATTTTTTCATTTAAAAATTATGCATGGTGTGTGTGTCAGTGGAGATAATTGGTAGGCAGCCCAGGAAAGGGTTTGATGGACTTGGGCAGGGCCCCTGCAGGAACTGCCCTAGACTCCATGCATCCAAATAGCCCCAGAGCTGGCCTCAGATGGCCCCAGAACCCCCAGGAGGGACATGCTGTCCACCCCCTAGCCATTAAACTCTGCTGAGATTCTTTTGGATGGCTACAGTTGAACAAAATATTGCCCTGTTCTCAACTCGGTTAAAAGGGCCTAGTAAAGAATAATGGCAGGGATGCTCACAGCCAGAAGCTGCTCCTCACGGCCCTTTAAGCGAGATTTACAGCCGGCATTTAGCAGTGGCCCTGGAATGCTTGCTGGCACCGATCAGTGGAAAGCAAGTGTGAGGCACCTCCCTGGGCCAGCAGACAGACCATCTTTCATCCCAGGCAGTAACGTCTGTTCCCCAGCACTGTGCTCTTGGATTCCCAGGCTCTTTACACAGGTGTCTGGTCCCTATGTCTAGATGACCTAGAAATCTGCACAGATAAATGTTCGAGTAAACTGGGGAAAGACACTGTTTAGGGATAAAATGCTAAATACCCAGATTACTCCTAAGAATCACCTCTGATCCTGCAACCTGTACTTGAGAGAGAGGTGGGTCAGCACCCTGGACAGCGGCAGCGGCGGCCCCCCAACCATCCTGGCTGGCCTCCCACCATTTTGGAATCTAAGTGCATGGACATAACGCCTTGGTTAGGCTTGGGATAGGCTAGGAAACTAGTTGTTGATTGATGGTCGAGGGAGAGAAATTAGAAGTTTGGGATGGTAAGAATTAAAATTTCAGAGTGAAGAAGTGGGGGGTCAAGGAAGGGGGTGTGAAAAAGTGCTCCAGCCCCACCATGGAAAGCTGACAACAGGGAAGAAGAAAACACAGGCTTTGGAATTTAAAACCCAGGAGTGAAACACCTTGGTTCTTATATTTTCTGAACGCTTTAAGTCCATTTGTTCATGGGCTCCTCAGGATGTTCTGGAAGGAAATTAGAATTTTTATTGTGCTATATAAAAGATAACCAAGGCTCAGAAAGGAGACATAATTGACCTGAAACCACAGTGTGAGGATACAGTGGTACCCCAGAGAACAGGCATATGCTGCCTGCTGCATGTCCAAGACTCACCACCCCCTGGATCCTAGTGACACACAGAAAACTTTAGGGAGTCAGACATCAAGGCTCCCAGAAAAGAGATAGAAAAAAAAATCCATCAACAAAATCCCTCTAAGGATGAAGAGGGCCAGTGCATGGTGAGCTAAGCAAAGATAATGGAATTATAACCAGGAAAAAAAAAGAATTTGAGCACTTTAATGTATGTTAGATTCTCTCTAAACTGGGGACACAAAGGTTGAGTTTTAAATGACAGTGTTGCTTTTTTTTTTTTCACTTCATCAGATTGATCAAATTGGTTTCATTTACCCCCTCCTGCACTACTGACAAACATCACTAATCATTCTCAGAATCCTTCTGATTCCCAGTTTAGTCTTTTCAAGTGGCTGACTCCAAACAGTCAAGGATAGCATGTAGAATAAAAACTAGACCATCTCTAGTTTGAACAGTGAGGGTTTATGAGTAACTGTGCAGTGTCCTTCTGTCACAAGAGAAGAGACCCAAGCACAGAGAACACCGTGGTAATAAGACTCAGAAAGGACCAGGTCACTGTTCAAAGTCCCTCCTCCATGCTTGGAACACAGGAACAGAAGGGAAGGAGGGAAGAAACAAGGCTCAGGGTACATCAGCAATCCAGAGTTGGGAATGCTATGCTGGGAACTTAGCAGGAGCCAGAGGGCTCTCTTCCACCCCCTGCTTTCCAGGCTCTCCTCCACAGCACTCTTTGAGTAGCATGGAGAGCCCCAAAAAGGTCAAAAGCTGAAGGATCTTTTCCTACTCTAAACACTACTTCAAGAAGACAAGGGTCCCAAGATGCCCTGGGCCTCAGATATGGTCCATGTTCATCTCTGGATCACTCTCCAGGCTTTTGCTCCTAAGTAGATACCTTCCACTGAGCCCCCCTTCCCTAGACCAATGATTAGAGACTGCCCCATAGCCACACCCGGGGAACTCTGACGACTGCCCAACCTCAGACCAATTAGTTAGCCTTGGCCTAAAGACGTCAGAGCTGCCAAAAATTACTCAGAGCCCGACAGTCAGTGCTGTGAGGTGACGTCCGGTCCGAAGCTGAGATAGGCAGCCAGCCTGCCAGCTGCTTGCCCTCCAAACCCCATCTCCCCCCCCCCCCCCCCCCCCCCCCCCCCCGCGGCCTGGCATGGTCCCTAAGGCAGAGGGTCCACCAAATAAAAACAGGCGGCCAGAGTTCAGGGCCCGCTGGCGTTCTCCCAGTGAGCACCTTTTGTTCCCGGCTCAGAGCTGTTAATTAAAGAGCTGTGATTAATGAGGAAGCACTCCTGGTCCCCATCTAGGAGAAGAGGTCCTGGGGATGCTGACTTTGCTGGAGAAATCTGCAGTCAGTTTCCAACTGGAACTATTTATAGTCCAGGCTCTGGGAGGGTTGGGAGGAAGATGCCCTCCCTCCTCCTTACCTTCTCTACTTCCATTGCCTCCCCCACCACATCCTGATGGAATATGGAGGTAGGGATATTTACTGAGCAAAAACTTTTAAAGGAGTAACTCTCAGCACACATGCATTGACATGAACTCCCAGTGCCTTCATTCCTAGACCTGTATTCACTAAATGCCTGCTGAGCACTGGCTCCAAGCTGGCTATCAGACACCTACTGGCTAGTAACTGCACAGCCCCGTTCTAAAGGAGTTCATTCTCCAGGATGCCCTTCCCAAAGGACCTGACCAGCAGGTAGACAACTGTAAGTAGAGGCCAGTGCTCTGCAGGAGAGACTAGGGCTCCATGGGCATGTTGGAAAAAGGCTCACTCTCCCCGCAAGACTAATGCATGAGCTAGAGTAACTAGTGCTGTGATGAAACACCATGACCAAAGCAACTTGGGGAGGAGAGGGTTAATTTGACTTACATTTCCTGAATCATGTCTATTGAACTCAAATAAGGTGGAAACCTAGAGGCAAGAGCTGATGCAGAGGCCACGAAAGGGGTGCTGCTTACTGGCTTGCTTCTCATGGTTTGCTCACCCTGCTTTCTTATAGAGCCCAGTACCATCTGCAATGAGCTAAGGCCCTACCTCATCACTAAGTTTAAAAAATGTCCTACGGGCTTGTCTACAGCCCAGTCTTATGGAGGCGTTTTCTCAGTTGAGGTTCCCTGCTCTCATATGTCTTAAGCTTATATCAAGTTGACATAAAACTAGCCAGGATAGCTAACTACTGCCCTAGAGGTTGTTAGCAGCCTCATCTCTAACCAGGAGACTGAGTCCCAGACATGGTAAGGGATTTTAAGTTCCATAAATTGTGTGGCAGATTCCAGATTCTTTTTTTTTTTTTTTTTTTTTTTTTTTTTTTTTTTTTTTTGGTTTTTTGAGACAGGGTTTCTCTGTGTAGCTTTGGAGCCTGTCCTGGAACTCGCTCTGTAGCCCAGGCTGGCCTCGAACTCACAGAGATCCACCTGCTTCTGCCTCCTGAGTGCTGGGATTACAGGCATGCGCCACCACCGCCCAACTCCAGATTCTAAATCAAGCATGGCAGAGACCATTGTGCCTTTACAACCCCATTTCTTCTTCCTGCACAGTTTCCACTCCCCTCTGAGGTTGCACACAGCCATGCAGCCGAGTTCCACTCAGTGCTACAACGGATTCCCATGGGTGGCCCCACTAGCCTTTCCAAGCCCTATCCTTAAAGCTCTGACTTACAAAATCCAGGTGGTCTTGAGAGGCAGGAGTCAATGGCACAGAGGAACTGTCAGTCTGGATCCCTGAATGGCCAATTGGAAAAGAACCTTTCCTGACTCTGCCACCAACTGAACTTGTATGAGAGGTAAATAAACTTCAGTATGCTGAGCATCTGGGACACCAGTGTTCACCTGTTGCAGCAGCTCCCTCACTGTGATGGAGAATCTCGATTGTCAACTTCACGAGCTCTAGAATCACCTGGGAATGGGCCTCTGGGCATGCCTGGGGTGGGAGGTATGGATTAAGTTCAATGAGGCGCAAAGACTCACCTACTGAGAGTGGTACTGTCTCCTGAGCTACAATCCTGGACTCTATAAAAAGGAGAAAAGGAGCTGAGCACGAGGATTCATTCATTCATTCATTCTCTCTCTCCCTCTCTCTCTCTCTCTCTCTCTCTCTCTCTCTCTCTCTCTCTCTCTCTCTCTCTCTCCTCCCTGACTGTGGATACAGTATGACAAGCTGCTTCAGTTTCCTGTCACCTTGACTCCCCCCACCATGATGGACTGTGTCCTTGAACTGTGAACTGGTATAAACCCTTTCTCCCTTGCTTTTGTCAGGGTATTTTATCACAGTAACAGAGAGAGGAATTAAAACATCTCAGATCGGCCAGCTCCAAGCCTATGTTTTATCTACTGCCCCTCAGAAAGTCTTGGTGACCCCTGCTAAACTAAAACTCAGAGGCCAAGAGTTCTCTGAAATAAAAAGGGTGATTGAGCCATTGTGGGAATTGGATCAGGAAACAGAAAGGGCCAGGACCTGGGTTGCAGCTTCGCTGTGGCCACCAGCAGGGCTGGAAAGCAATGGGGACTGTGCCCCCAGAGTCTGGGGATAGGAGTAATCCTGGAGGGGACTTTGGAGAAGGGAGGCTAAGTTGCTGACTGTAAATTCACACTGGTTCTTAATAAAATAGTGGGAAAGTCTAGAGTGAGGCTGGATGGTTGATCTTGACTGTCAACTTGATGCATGAAGGGATGCTAAGAAATTAACAGGGCACATGGCTAGTTTATCTATGAAGGCTTCAGACAGACTATCATGCAGATCAGTGAACTAAGAGGATGCAGGAGGAGGAAGCCTGCCATTCATGCAAGCTAGGGTCTTCTTAAACAAGCGTGGCTTTGCTAATATTATGGCCTGTGAATGTCACATCCTAGTTTCTTCTGTTTTTGAACATCGATTCCTACTATCAACTGTCCAGAGATGCTCCAGGCCTGCAGCCTCATTGGCCCTTTGTTAATCCATCTGGTTCTGGGGCTCCCAGCTTCTTGGGCTAAGGAGCCACTAGTTTCTCTGGCTGTCTCCTTTTATCTCTCATATATATATATAATTCTCTTTCCCTTCTGGACTTTAATACAAGGGGCAAAGTTTGGAATAGGTGAGTCATTAATTAAGAGGAAGCTTGGCACTCCAGAACTGGCTGGACTGGATGGCTGAGGGTTTTCCATACACAGATCACACGGGCACCTGGTGTCCAATAAGCTGAGGTCAGAGTCAGGTTTTCAATACATTCCTGTTACAGTTCATCCACCCTCTCCTCTCTCCATTCTCCACCCCTTATTAATTTAATTTAGGACATCTCAGAACCTTTCTCTTGTACTCCTTAAAACATTTCTGCAGTGAGTACAACTATGGGTGAATAACAAAGATGTCCAATGTCCTACCCAGACACCTTTTCAATCAGGCTATAGATCACTGAGAATCAGCCCTAAAGTGTCAAAAAATCCTAATCCTCTCACAGAACCAAGATGGACCCTCCCTGGACTAGGGGGTAGGAGATATTAATCCAGGCTTCTCTAGATGAACAAAATTAGAAACCACACACATAAAATTATGAAAGTACTTTTTTTCCTTAGATTACACAGTTGGAAGCTAGCTAATCAAACAATAGTTGTATGCACACTGGAGAGGCAGTGAATTCTCTGTCTAAGAAGATAGACCCTCAGAACAAGGAAGTTCAATGACACAGTCTTCATGTGCAGACTGTAGATCTGGAGGTTGAGTGGCACACACCTTCACTCTTTTGCTAAGGAGGCAGAAGCAAGCAGGGGTCTGTGAGTTCAAGGCCAGCCTGATCTACATAGTGGGTTTCAGGACAGCCAGGCTGCAAAGAGAGACCCTGTCTCAGAAAACCAAACAAATGAGGTCTGGAAGCTCCCAAAGCCATGAATGTAACCACAGCAAAAGGCTGAAGAAGCCAGAGTTTGAGGTCTACTGCTAGGAAAGCCATAACAGCCACTTAGAGTGGCGCTCACATATGTCCTGGCAATTTTTCTTCCTTTTTTATTGCATTGGGGCCCCAGCCTATTGGATGGTGCTGTCCACACACAGGGCAGGACTTTCTTCCTCTGTGGTTTTTCCACATGGCAGCCCTCTCCAGAACCACAAATACACCCAGAAGTATGTTTTTCTAAGCAGTGCATCTCTCAACCCAGTCAAGTTGACAGCCAAGATGAAACACCACTAGTGGGGTCCAGCAGAAGATGTAGAGGTCTTCCTGGAACCAGCTGGAACAGAGGGTGGGGGTTCCCCAGAGACAGCTAAAGCCTGCAATGTGATCTGGAGATGCAGAGGAGGGGGTCAGACTGAGAAGAGCTGACCCACACCCTGGGTCTCAACCACTGCTCCACGAGTCCGTAAAGGCACATGGCACAGTGTCTGCCACACAGATGACGAATCAGCTTCTCAAAGTGGGAAAGGCTCAAGGACAACAGAACAGCTCCAAGTCACTGACGGATGTCAGGCTGCCAACTCAGGAACCAGAACCACCTGCATAGCCAGACATCTCAGTGTCCAACTAACTAATGATCACTATTGATGAAGACAATTTTAATGGGACTTTTCATTATCTGTAACAAAGGCATTTTAGCCCATCTGTAAGGCAAACATGTAACATTTCTGTAGTCCTCTTTCTCAGCTGTGAATTAGGAACATACGTTTTTCAAAAAAAATGTAGCTAATGGGACAACCAAAGGGACCAAATTTCCATGAAGACTAAATGAGCCAGCATGGAAGAGGCTGTCTGCATGGCTCAAAATGAGCAGTTTCTCAAGCTGTTTCTCTCTATTCTGAGCTGAGTATCATCAGAGTTCATTTTACTTGAGTGTTTCTCATGTCATTTGGAGATATCCAACCCTTTGTGTTTACTCAAAGCCCTATGTCCTAGAGGGCCATACCGTGACAGCAGTCGCTAAGCCCAGCAGGTTTCTAAGGTGAGTCACAGGCAGCCCTGTGTGGCTTCACAAGCTTCACAGTGGTGGAGATGATGGTGTAAGTCTGAGGGAGATGAACAGCTCGTTTCCAGGCAATGGTAAGTGACTTAAGGGACTCAAGACCAGATGGAGGCAGAGAAGCCAGTTCTTGCTCTCAGGATGAAAGATGCGACCCTCTCCCCAGCACCCAAAACGTCAGTGACACGAACTCATCTCCCCCATCACAGAGGTCGGATGTAGGTGGGTGCAGACACAGAGTCTCAGAGGCTGAGGGGGCTCAGAGAGGAGCAGCAACTTTCCCAAAGTCCCACAGTACTTGGGGCAGAGCTGGAATGCTGATCCTGATGCACCGTTTTACACTCACTCTGCCTGCTGTGCCTTTGTCATCCTGACACTCCTACCAAACACCTGGCTTCTAGACTTAACCCTAGGGAGCTACCTACTCCTGTGCCTGAGAAGGAAGAAATCTACAAACCCAGAAAACTAGGGAACCTGCCCACAGCTCAGTGCCTAGAAACTGTATAGGTTGTATGTATGGGTGTGTGTGTGTGTGTGTGTGTGTGTGTGTGTGTGTGTGTGTGTGTGTGGTGGGTCTATGTATGATTGTGTGTATATAGTATGTATGTGTGAGTATATGCTTGTGTGTGTACTTGTGTGGATATTGTGTATCTGTGTGTGTGATGTGTATGTGTGTGCATGAATATGCATGTATGTACATGTCTGTATTTAGTGTGTATCTGTCTGTATTAGTGTACTGTGTGTGTGGTATGTGTATGGGTGTGTACATGATGTGTGTATGCACACGTGTGTGCATATGTGGTGGGTGTGTATATGATGTGTGTGTAGTGTATATGTGTGTGCATATGCATGTATGTATATGTCTGTGTATGGTGTGTATCTTTATGTGTGGTGTGTAAATGTGTGAACATGTGTATATTTGTGTGTGTATGGTATGTAGTAGGGTTATATATGATATGTGTGTAGTGTATGTGCATATGTGTTTATGTGTGTGGTATGTATTTGTGTGTGTGGCGTGTATGTGTGTGCAGTATGTGTGTACATGGTGTGTGTGTGTACATATGTGCAGGTGTATACATGTATGTGTGCATGGGGTGTGGAAGCCTACAAAAGCTTCCTAGTGAAATATGAGTTTGCTTTACACAGCAGAGCTGCATTAGGGAATGGATGGACCATGTGTGTGGTCACCAGGTATCTAGGATGGTCTGCACTTGACTGTGATGGGGGGAGGTCTTTTGCCCCACCCCTTGGTGTTCCCTTAAAAGCCCTTTAGTGAAGACAGAGGGGCTGGTGGGTTTTGACCCAGGCCCTCCTGAGGCTATCCTGTGTTTCTGTCTCTCTCCCCTATATTTCTATCTACATATTCCTTATTTCTCCATCAGCTCCCTCAATGGTGTGTGTGTGTAGACACACATACTCCCAGAGCTGTACCCCCTGGAACCTCCACTGAAATGATCCACTCTGAGCATCATCATACTGTTCCAGGCATGGGCTTCCCATAACTCCTTCCTTTTTTAAGCTCTATCAGCTGTTTGCAGTTAAAAAGGTGGTCATAAGACACCTATCTTGGGCCAGAACCCTCGCAGGACAAACCCCAAGACCAAGATCTCAGAGCAACTAGCTTATCTGGGAGGTGCTCCCAGAAAAGGCTGAGTAGTGGGACAAGGGAGGCTGCCAATGCAAGAAGTGAGCCATTGAGCCCTGTGGGGCTCCCTCCACTGGTAACCTCTAGGAGGCAGAGTTCAACAAACCTTGGGTTATCTATGCCACAGGAGGAGCAAGGAAGTTAAGGGTCTAAGGTACTTAGCCCCAACTCCAGGGGAATCATCTCCCAGGGCACTAACTAACCAGACTTCCAGTCTGCCCTGCACAGCCTGAGAGAAAGCCTTGGCTGTACTAAGAGTGAGATTCTATCAGCAAGAACCAGGGTGAAGGGGGACGTGTGGGTGGGACATTAAGAGCACCAGCTGGGCTCCTGTCTCCCTCCCTCCCCCCGACCCAGACTGCCCTGGAAGATCTCCATCCTCATCTTCTCATCTACCCAGAATCCTCCATTTGACTTCATGGCTGAGCTCTCAAACCTGCAGCCTGGGCTGTTTAGGTGCTAATGTAGCATTTAAAAGCTGTGTGGCCTCCTGCAGCCTGCGGGCTTCCTGAAGTCATGGTTATCTTCTCTGCAACTTGGGACCACACACTTGTCATGAGAGCTGGGTAACAGGCACTCTGGTTAGTTTCCATTGTCACCCTGACACAACCAAGTGTCACCTGGGAAGGAGGGTATCTCAGCTGAGAGGTTGGCACAATCAGATAGGCCTATGGAATTGTCTTGGTTATTACTTGATGGGAGATGTCCAGCCCACTGTGGGCAGTTACCTGAGCTGTATAAGAAAGGTAGCTGAGCCAGTGGTGGTGGTGCATGCCTTTAATCCCAGGATTCAGGAGGCAGAGGCTAGTGGATCTCTGAGTTTGAGGCCAGCCTAGTGTACAGAGCTAGTTCCAGGACAGCCAGAGATATTGCAAAGAGAAACCCTGTCTGAAAGAAAGAAAGAAAGAAAGAAAGAAAGAAAGAAAGAAAGAAAGAAAGAAAGGAAGGAAGGAAGGAAGGAAGGAAGGAAGGAAGAAAGAAAAGAAAGAAGAGAGAGGGAAGGAGGAAGGGAGGGAGGGAGAAAAGAAAGGTACCTGAGGGAAGCTAAGAGGTGAACCAGCAAGCCAGTAAGGAGCCTTGCTCCATGGTTTCTGCTCCAGGTTCCTGCCTTGAGTTCCTGTTTTACTTCCCTCAGTGATGAACTGTTACCTGGAAAATGTAAGCCAATTTAGCCCTTCCTCTCAAAGCTGCTTTTGGACAATGTTTTATTCCAGCCCCAGAAGTCCAATGAGAACCGTGGGTATGTCACCCTTAGCACTGGGTACGGTGAGCATCTTAAAGTAGTGGCTACCAATACACGGCAATTTGAGCTTCCCCTCCACGAGATGCACACCCCACCCTTGGCCACACACCACACTGGAACTACAAGAACTCTGAGAAAAGTATGCCTCATGTTCTTTGGCCACCAACAGGATCATCTTTTATCACCTCTTCACCCTGAGATGCTCGCTGTTCTAGTTTCCATCTGGGATACTGCTGTCCCAGAATATTACCATTGTCATTAGAATGCTTGGCGCTTTTTATAAACTAATGAATTCATGGAAGGTGTTCTTTAAAGAGGGGAAAGTGTCAGCCTACATGTCAAGTTCCTGACCAGAAGTGTCTCTAATAGGTCAAGGTAACTCAAGAAGCCATTTGGCCCAAAGACCTCTAGTCCTCTATGTGGCCAAATCCTGGAACATCTAACCTGCTTCATAATCAAAGCAGTTGAGGGATGGTATCTCCAGGAGCATTTGGGGATGTGAGCTGTTTACCAGCCACAATTCCTACCACCACCTGTTGGACAATCACAGAAAAAAAGCTTTTTCACAAACTCCTAAGGAAGAACCTTATCCAAGACAGCTAAGGAAACACAGCCTCTTCTGGCCCCTGTGCCTTAAATTATCTAAATTGTCCTTAGAGATAGGACAATGCAAGACTAAGCTAACTGTGGTGGTTTGAATGAGAACCCCCCACAAGGCCATATGTCCCCAGTTAGTGACACTGTTTGGGAGAGATGGGGAGGGGATCGAGGGTGTGCTCTTGTTGGAGGAAGTGTGTCACTGGGAGTGGATTTTGAAGGTTTCAAAAGCCCACACAAGGCCCAGCTCCCCGACTTCCTCCCCACTCTGGATCAGGATTTAAAGCTCTCTGCTACTTCTCCAGCACCATGCCTCCCTGCCACCACACTCCCCACGATGATAATGAGCTAACCCTCTGAAGCTGTAAGCAAGCCCTCGATTAAATGCTTTCTTTTAAAGAGTGGCCTTGGTCGGTCTGGAGAGATGGCTCAGCCGTTAAAGGCTAAGCTTACAACCAAAAATGTAAGAGTGGCCTTGGTCATGGTGTCTCTTCACAGCAATAGGACAGTGACTAAGACACAGATATTATGGTCTGGATCTAAAGTGCCTCTCACCGGCTTTTTTGGGACAATTGTGGAGCCTTGAAGCCTGTACCCCAACTAGCAGAAGTGAGTCACTGAGAGAAAGCCTTGAAGGTTATAACCACTCTACTTCCAGCTCTGACCTGAGCACCCTACTTTCTGGTCGACCATTATGTGAACAAGCCACAAACTTCTGTCCTCACAGACCAAACTACAATGTCTGCTGTGATATATTCACACACACACACACACACACACACACACACACACACACACACACACACACACACAGAATAATCCAAAACAAACCCTTCCTCTTTAAGTCACTTCTGTTGGGTGTTCTGATTGATGACACAGCTTGTTGATGTTTTCCTGTGCTGCCCCATCCCCATTGCAGCTGGCCACTCTGAGGGCTGCCTTTCCATATTCCCTCTCCAAGGACTGCCCACCTAGCAGTCTCTTTCCTCACCTTCTGCATGAAGAGCTCACAATCCTCCCTCTACAGCCCAGGGACACATACCAGCCCCTTCAGTCTGTCCACACTCAGACTCTCACAGCATCCCAACAGACTACACTGCCTCTGAGAATAAATATCACAAGTCCCAGTTTGCTGGCCCACAGCCCTGAACACACCTGGAAGTTACAACATAAGAACTCTGTTTCACAGCTAAAAGAGTCTATTTTATTGTCCTATCTGCCCCACCCCCAATACAATCTTGCTCAACTCCCCCTAGGTGTTGAGAGTCCCTCTCTCTGCATGTACAGGAAGATACACATTCCTCCCCACCCAACAGCCAGTTCTAACCCTGCATCCTTAAGAAGCCCCAAGTATACAGTGGGAAGCATAGTGCTTATCCTTAGGAGACACATTCTGCCCCTGTAGAACCATCTCCTTCTGCTCCAGGCTGAACGTCCTGCTCGATCACTGAACCACCTTGCTGCCAGAGCCTTCTTCATTGATCCGACATAATGAAGTGAGATGTTGGAACAAGGCCAAGCTCCTCACTGCCACCCTTTCCATAGACCAGCCTCTCTCCACCCTCCCCCAAAAGTCTCCACATTCTCCCCTTCTTTTGATAAGGTCTTCCAGAAGTCCAGTGCTGTTGATACATGCTACTCACACACACCTGCACAGTGGCCAGGACACACACAACTTGCATACCCACATAACCACCAGAGCTCCAAGCACAGAGAGAAAGCTTGCACACACATGTGCCATGGAGGCAAAGACTTTATTGAACCCCTTTTCCTCATATAATCATGTCTGTGATGGCCCATGTGTGTGCATCCTCCCAGAAAACCCACCTACACACACAGAAAGGCGAGACATACATGTGGAAACTCACCCACTTATGTGCACAGGGCAACACATGCATATACCCAAGGTGTACCTACAAGCCCATGGACACACAGTACACATCCTGGGGACACAGCATGCTCTAAAGATTCACACGCAGAGAGAACCCTGCTCCATACCGGCTGGGCTATGAATGTTCCAGTAGAGAACCGGCATAATTAGTGCTTTAATTAACGTCCTCTTTCTGCTCACTGGTCACAGGACCTACACGCCAACACTTGGCTTGGATCCTGGGCCTCTCAGAAGCTGCAGATGGGCTGGGCCAGAGCTGCTCAAGGGCTTGGTCTGGGTGGTAATTAGGGATGGAGACTCAGCTAAAAGACTGTAGCCAATTTGCTGCTTTCCTGTCTCTTCCAAGGGAGAAGGTCTTGCTGGCTCCCAGACTGCTGCTTCATAGCCCAATCACACACACACACACACACACACACACACACACACACACACACACACACACACACATGGATGGAGATGAGGGCCCCAGGCCAACACAACCCTGGTTGGCAACTTCCACCACAGCCTTGCTGAAGTGGGGAAGGCAATGAGAATTAGAGTATGGGCTTCAGCCAAACCCTTCTCCACCTCCTGCAGCCCAGCCTAGCCCAGCTCAGTCCACTACCCATCATATGCAGCCCCTGCCCAACAATTCCCTTTACAAGTCCCTACAACAGGCTCATTGTCTCTACCTGTCTAGATTTATTTCCTAATGTTGACAGACAACATGATTCAATAGAAACTTATTTCCCTACAGCCCAGGAATTCACAATCAAGGAATCTGCAAGGTTGGTTGGTTTCTGTCTTGTCAGGGTTTCTATTGCTACAACAAAACACCATGGTCAAAAAGCAAGTTGGGGATGAAAGGGTTTATTTGTCTAACACTTCCATATCTTAGTCCAGCATTGAAGGAAATCAGGACAGAACTCAAACAGGACAGGAACCTGGAGGCAGGACCTGATATGATACAGAAGCCATGGAGGAATGCTATTTACTGGCTAGTTACTTATGGCTTGCTCAGCCTGCTTTCTTATAAGAACACAAGACCACCAGCCCAGGGATGGCACCACCCACAATGGGCTGGACCCTCCCGCATCAATCACTAATTAAGAAAATGCCTTACAGCTAGATCTATGGAGACATTTTCTCAATTGTGGCTCCTTCCTTTCCAGTGACTCCAGCTTGTGTCAAGCTGACACAAAACTATCCAGCACAGTTTCTTGTAAGGATGGTAGGAGCATCAATCCTGGGTGTCAGGTGTTTCCAGCAATAGGTGATGTGTGTTGTCATAGAGACATCACCCCAATCCCCACCCTAGTGGTCACATAGTGTTCTTGTAGTGTGTGTGTGTGTGTGTGTGTGTGTGTGTGTGTGTGTGTGTGTGTGTGTTTGCACACATGTATGCGGAATTAAATTTAACATTTTCTATGAGAACACAAGCCATTTGGATTAGGACCCACTCCAAAGGCCCCCTTTGAATTTATAAAGACTCTTTCTCCAAACATAAGATTATCATTACCATTAGAGCCCATCCCATGATATTGTCAAGTTGAGTCACATGAACTGTTTCAAGCAAGAGCTAATGCATTATTCACCAAGGCATTATGGGACATTAGTTACTATTTTCCACTTCACTGAGCATGGCTTTACTAAGCACCTTCTATGCAGAAGATCACCACCCCACCCCACCTCAGAGTCAAGCAAACACAGTAATAGGCAGGTGACCATATAAGAACAGTCCCAGGGTAGGTTCTGTGCTTCTAAGGACTTGCACAGGGTGGCAGTGTAGAAAATAATGGTGATGAAGGGGGAAGGGAGACCACCTTGCTTCACTGTAGCCACCTGAGCAGGGGCATGTGATATGAAGTCACACTCCATTTTTCCCTGGGGTACATTCTATCAGAAATTTTCTATGGATTCATGCTCTTAACAACTTCCCAAATCCCATCACTTTGAAAGTGACTTCTTGGCTTTAAGTTCAGAGTCTTGTGACCCTAAGACTTGTGCTCACCAGCATTGCCAAGACTTCCCCAACCAACTGGAGATGAGAGAAATCTTCCATAACCTTCTGCCTCATCTTGACTGCATCAGACAGGAGCTCCCTCTGCTTCCTAGAGCACATCAGTCTGTTTACCACCCTGGTGCCTCCACACCTGCAATTCCTGAAGTCAGGGACTAGCTCCCTTCCATTGGCTGACTGGATCTTCTGCTGCCTCAGGCTTTCACTTTTGCCAACTGCTCAGAGAGCCCTTCCCCATCATCCACCTAAAGGTGGTCCCTCTGTTACTCTCCCCCGAAGCCTCCTGCAAAGCATTTATCATCATTATCTCACTGGTTTACACCTATGTTGTCTGAGATTCCACTACTCAATATAAATTCCTTAAGGGCTGGCCATATATCTATCTTGTTTAGGAGAAAGGAAGAAAGAGAAAGAGGAGGAAGGGGGAAGAAAACCAGAAGGAAAGGAGGAGGGAAGAAGAGAAGGAAGGGAAGGGATGACAGAGATGCATGTGGTCTAGGACAGGGTTTTCTAACCTCAGCGAAATTGACATGCTGAGCTACATCATTCTTTGTGGGGGACTGTCCAGTCCTGGCTAAGGTGTTCAGCAGAATTCCTGGCCTCTATTTCAATAGATGCCAGCACCCTCTCCTCTAGTTAGGACAACCGAAACAATGTCTTCAATGCCCATCCCCTCCCAAGGGAATCAAAATTGCCTCTGATTGAGAGGCACCAATCTGGAGGTTTTTCACCTGTTTGCAGCAATTACATTCCTATTTCAACCATTTCATACAGGAGCTTCCATGTGTGAAACCTCCAACAGAGGAGTTGCCCATGGCTCTGTCTCTTAGCAGTGTGACATGGATACAACACAACACGTCTGCCAGTGCTTGAAGACTCCCAGTAACAAGGCCTCGGTATTATGCTCCTGGTCTGCAGGTGGCCCAGGCTCAGCTCAGTGAGGGCTCCAACAGGAGGACTGGGGGGCGGGGAGGACTCCAGTCTAATGCTTGCTTCAAATTGAAAGGATGATGGATGTGACTTCAGGCAATAAGCTGGGTCCAGGTCTTCTCCATGCACACGCACACAATGTGGACCAGCTCAGCCTGACAGTGAGTCACCAGTGTGCATGAAGGGGAGTGTGAGGCTGATCACACCAGACACTTCTTTACAGATGTCTCAGTGGAAGTTGGCTAATGTCTCATTGTCCAGGGAGAGTCACAAGGGCATTTCTAAAAGCAAAAGATTGGGGAAATACCCCTCCCTGCCAAAGGGGTGTGTGTGTGTGTGTGTGTGTGTGTGTGTGTGTGTGTGTGTGTGTGTGAATATTTGGACATTTGAGTATGCTCATGCCACAGAGTATGTGTGGAGGTCAGAGGTCAAGCTCAACTGTCAGTCTTTGCCAGCTACTTTGTTTAAGGCAGTCTCTGGTTCACAGTTGTGGATGCCAGGCTAGAAGGCCTGAGTTTCCATGGGGTCTCCCATCTCTGCTTTTCATCTTGCCACCTTGTAGGCAAGCTGGGATGATAGATACAACTATGCCTGGCCTCACATGTGTCCTGGGGATCCAAACTCAAATCCTCGCACTTTGTGCAGCTCTACCCACTGAACCATCTCCCTGCCCTACCTTATCCTTTGAGACAGGATCTCTCATTGAACCTGGAGCTTACTGACTGTCTGGACTGGCTGTCCAACAAACTCCAAGGATCCTCCTTTCTCATCCCCAAGGGACTATGGTACAGATGCATGAAACCACGCCTAGCTTTAATATGGGTGCTGGGGATTGGAACTCCAGTCTAAAGCTTGCATAACAGGCACTGTATCAAGTGAAACTTCTCCCCAGCTCCCACCACCCACTGTCTTAGTAACTATTGTATTTCCTAGAGAAGTAAACCAATCCCTCAGAGAAGACATTAATCACTCCTAAAGGCCTGACCTTCTGAATTACTAGCTGGACCCATCAGCCAGTACCCAGCCTGAATGCTTAACCACACTTACTTCAAGGGCTTACTGGGTACATGGAAGGTTGGATTCATCCAGACAGTATTTTTCCAATGCCTAATCTGTGAAGGACACTGTCTGGGATGCTGAAGATTCCATGGCAAGCACAGAGCACATGACCAACTTGAATAGATGTTTCCACCCTCACAGGGGGTGTCCCCACAGAAGAACCACTGACCTACCTTTTCTCTGTGGATACCCTGGCATCATCTCTCTAAAATGTGTTGGGGGATCATAAGGACCCTACTGCCATGGCTCCAGCCTCTCAAACAGGAACCTCTTTGACATGGGGACTTGTCTCATCAAGATATCAGCATGTCTAAACCGAGGCTGTGTCAGCAGCCCCATGAAAATGAATAATGGCCACAATTATGACCCATATAACAGCCCAATAAAACCTAATTAAAATGATCCACATCCCATCTGCCAAGTGTAGGGCAGAGCAGCCAGGGAAAGTTGGAGGCCCCGGCAGTTCAAGGAGAGCAAGTACCATGAATAATCCTAGAAATATTTATATAAGTATATTTACATAATATTAGCATATGATAATGCAATGTAACCAAGACTGTATTACTTCCATCATCATCATCATCATCATCATCATCATCATCATCATCATCGTTGTAGCTATCACTTGCTACATGCTTTGAGTGCGATGCCCTCTGATCACCAGAGCAGTCCCTGACGCACTGGACACATGTCATCCCATTGAGTTGTCACTAACTTTCCATAAGGTAAGTGTAGCCATTATGCCCATTTTACAAATGAGAGCCATGAGGTTAAGTAGCTTGTTCAAAGTGACACCGCTGACAAGTGTCAGGCTCCATCAGTGGCTAGCTATTTGATATAGCTATTTATAAAATAGCTATTTCACTATTTGATAATTCAACGTAAGTACCGTACACAACCAACACTCACTCACTTGTCTCCAATAGTGGTCAGTGATCTAGTATGTGAAAAACAAGGAGGCAAGGAAAATGAGCCAGTATTGAAATGCAATATGGTTCCGTGGGAAGAGGTGGGTTTAATCCTGGGATTCCACAAAGTAACAGGAGAGATCCAACTCCTAAGAGGAGCTGTCCTCTGACCTTCACGTGCTAATGGTGGTACATATACATCTGCATGCAGGATAAATAAATAAATAAAATACAATTTTAGCCTTTAAAATCCATAAGCACAATGGATAGGGGCATCGGTTTGAATGTGAAATGTCCCATACGCACAAAGGCACACACATCAAAGGCTTGGTCCCTAGCTGGTGGTGCTATTGGGAGATGACTAGATCATCAGGTGAAGACTCCATTTATGGGTTAATGAATTCCTAGCAGAATCAACTACTAGAAGATGGGGTCTAGTTAGAGGAAGTTAAGTCACTTCAATGGGTGTATCTTGTCCCTGGTCCCTTCCTGTCTCTCATGCTCTACTTCCTGGCCCCCATGGGTGAGCAGCCTTGTTGTACCACATGCTCTCTGTTATAATGTTTGGCCTCCACTCAAACCCAGAGCCATGGGCTAAGCAGCCATGAAGGAAAACCATGAGTCAAAGCCCACCTTTCCTTCTGATGTATTTTTCTCTGATGTTTTGTCCTAGTATCCAGGAAGCTACCTAATGCATGCAGGCATCATTCTGCCTGGGGATTCAAGGAAGATCTTACTAAGGTGTACAGTGAAACTGAGTCATTGAAAGTCTGATGGGAGCATGTGAGGGAGACAAGCAGAAGGCTTGCGGGCAGAGGGAATGGCACATGCAAAGTCAGAGAAGCCCATCATGGTCTGAAGTCACAAAATTACTCCTCCACAGCCTAAGTAGATCAGTGGGAGTGCAGTCAGAGACATCTGGTGGGGAAGTGGAAAAGATCTGTAGGTCAAGATACTCAAGTGCCTTCCAGGTTAGGTTCAGAAGCATAAGTTCTGCCTGTAAGCAATGGAGGGTTTTAATGCTGGTGGGGGCAGGGGCAGTTATGGTCAGATGTCTCATTAGAAAGACCTCTTGAGTAGCTGGGTAAGCAATGTCTTGGGAAAGAAAGTCCAAGCCCTAGGATATGGCACCCCCTGCAGGGATGGGGGTTGCCAAGCCTTAGAGATGGTCTAAGCAAGCTCATCCAGCCCTACCAGAATTTGGACCAAAGCTCTCTTTGCCTGCTTAAGAAGTGAGGTGCTTGGTCTATCAGGAAAGAGTTTTGCATGCATCCCCAACCCCCAGCCCAGAGATGATGAGTATTGTATCCTGTTTTTGTCACAGGCCCCTCCTTGCAGACAGAGTGGCAGGAGCTGCCTCGGGCCTCAAGTCCTGAAGTTCAGGAAGGGGCAGGCTCCTCCAAATAGATGGGCCTTTAAAACACAGAATGCCAGAGCTGCAGACACAAGAGACAGATAGGCTTTTAAAAAGACTTCTATGGTTGCCTCTGTCATTTCAAATGATGTTGCCCTGTGACCCAGGAAGGGGTTCCTGATGCATAAATAGAGCAATATTTCCAGCATCAATGTTTTGATAAAATGAAAGAGGGGGAAAATACATAATATCAACACCACCTCCGGGAAGTACAGTCAGAAAAAGTTATCAAACATTCTGTCAGAGCTTGGCAGGCCGCACTGTCCACCCACCTGACTCTGGGCGCCTAATAAAGGCCGCATCTAGGAATTTGTCACTCTCAAATGCATAATTCACTAGTCAAAAAGCAGCGGTAATACATTGCATTTTCATAAGGGGCTCTGAAGCTGTCTAATTTCCCTGAGCCTCAGGACGACAGGAGGCTGTGGCCACTCGTAGAGGCCCCTTTATGCATTATGGATAGAGGCTTTGCAATTCAAAGTGACAGCTCAGACTCCCACTCCCTATCACCCACCCCCAAAACTCCAGATCCTGCATAGAGACCAAGAACTAAGGGGTAAATATAACCCCAAAGCCTACAGGCATTTGATACCTAGAGATAACTATGAGTGTGTAGGTGTGAGGGTGCGGGTGTGTGCATATCTGTTAAGGTAGAGAAAGAAACATGTAGTGGTATTTGCTCTGCCCATGCCCCTGGGCTATATGGCCCAAAGGAGGCGGTGCTTGCTGCTGTGGTATGTGACCTCTGATAAGGAGCTGGGGAGGGCACATAGGACCCTTCTCCCAGTTCCTGGCTGTGAGGTAGATTCAGGCCTGGCTAGCTCAATGGGTAGAGCATGAGACTCTTAATCCTCAGGGTCATGAGTTCGAGCCCCACATTGGGCACCACTTTTCATCAATCCACATGAATCTATTAAGATCATAACTGAGGAAATACACTCACAATTACAGAACAAAGTAGAGAGTAGAAGTCGTCCTTTGATCTGACTGGGGGCAAATCCACCTTGCAGTCAGGAGCTGGGAGAAGAGGCCTGTGTGTCTTTTCCAGCTCCTTATCAGAGGTCACACTGACCACTGGCCAGCCAGCACACATGAAAACTTCCAACTACAGAAGCAAAATTATTTCCTGGGTCTTACTAAATACAATCAGCTTGACCTGTCACATGATAACATATTTTTAAGATGGCACAAAGAACAAGCAGACAGTGAGTTAACAGAGCCAGCCAACCTGTGCCCCATGTCCACCATCTATGTCCACCACAGGCCCCAATGTTAGATCTGCACAACTTCCCTGCCACATAGCTAACACACTCTGCAGGTACAAATCACCACCCATTGTGTTAACTGAGAGGAATGCAATGTGTCTTCTCCCAGGCCCTCACAAAGAAAGCAGAAATAGAGAAATAAGGTAAGGCAGATGTTTAAACACAGCAAACTTCCAATTTCAGCACTTAGGAGGTAGAGGCACGATCAGGAATTCATGGTCAGCCTCAGCTACCTGACATTTGTAAGAGCAACCTGGGATCCATGAGGCGTAGTCTTAACAAAATAATAATGGGGGAGTGGGGACAGTCTTGTGGAGGAGTTTAGGCAAGGAAATAGGTCATCTCCCTCCAGCCTCACTTTAGTGTGGGGTACCTGAGACAACTCCTTCATCCTTCCTCTAATACAGCCAAATATAAAGTGAGATGTGCAGTGTACTGTAAAGACAACAGGACAGAAATGGAAAGGACTAGGCTCAAGTACTCTGCCTGCCTCTGCTTCCATGACTCTAGAATACATAGGTTTTGATCAACTCACACACAGTTGGCACCAGTGTCAGTGTTGCCCACCCTCCTTCTTTCAGGTGCAAAGACCAGCCACTGCACTGTGCCTGGAGCGTCTCTAAAACATACACTGCTGAGCTGCCAGCATTTGTGTCCTCTGCCTTAACATAACTGCACTTCAGTATCTCCATCTCCAAAATGGGAACATAAACTTCAGCCACCTGACCTAGGACTGGAGAGGAAGATTAAGAGTATGAAACTAGAGAACACTCATAAATGACAAGCAGAGGAGGTGTGCTGGTTGTATGCTGTCAACTTGACACAAACCTATACATATTTGAGTAGAGGGTATCTCAACTGAAGAATGGTCTCCATCAGATTGGCCAGTGGGCAAGGCTGTGGGACATTGTCTTGATTGATGACTGGGGGTGGGGGGTGGGGGAGGGAGAGATCCCACTGTGGGCAGTGCTACTCCCAAGAAGGTGGGCTTGGGGTATATAAGTAGCTGAGCAAGCCAGAGAGAAAGCAAGCCAGAAAGCAGTGTTTCTCCACTGGTTCCGCCTTCTGTTCCTGTTTGAGTTCCTGCCATGACTTCTCTCAGTGGTGACTGGGACATGAAAGCCATATATAAACTCTTTGCTCTCCCAGTTGCTTTTGGTCAGTACTTTATCATAGCAACAGACAGCAAACTAGGACAGGAAGTGAGAAGATGGGCTACCATGCATTATGGGCTGGTGGTTCCTAGGTGGCTTCATCTGGCAGAACTTCCCCAATCCAATGTTGCAATGAGCCATGGCCAGCTTTGTACTCCCAAACACCCTTTCCTCTTAGCTTTCTGATCTCTCTTATTGACAGGCAGTTCTTGATGAGAAAAGGCTACCAATTCTAGAGACCCTGGGTCTACACAGTGGTGAGAGTGACTGGTCAATGCTGAGAAAAGAAGTTACAAGAGCCAAATATACAAGAACCTGTACACTTTCCTTATAGCTGCTGTCCCCACAACACAGAAAGGAGGTCTTTGCATCTGTCCTGTCCTCTGGTGGCTCCCGGGGCTTTGTGATGACAGACAAGCAGGTGAGCGCTCTCAGCAACTGTCTTCATAGAAATGCCACCCTTAGCCACTTGCTCAGAAAGGAGAAATAACAGGAATTCTCCGCATACGGCCTGGAAGATCATCTTTAGTGCTGAGAGGAAAGAGAATGGGAGGCTAAGGCGGCAAAGAGAAGGAAGAGAAAGCCGAAAAGAAATGAAAGAAAAAGCTAGAAAAAAGTGGTGTGTGAATGATACTGAATGAAGAAGCCCCAGGGATAGAAGGACAAGGAGGAAATTGAAGAAGATATTTCCCTGTGGTGTCAGCCCTTCTCCCGAAACATTCCTCACTTGATTCTGCTACTCTCAACATGTTTACAAGTGATGGGAAGAATGACTGATCAGGAGGCTTAGAGAAGCAGCTGAGTTTCCTGTTGGTCCCCAAGCACTCATCAAAGGCTGAAGTCCCAACAGCCCAAGCAGAGGTGTCACTAAATAGATGCCATAAAAAGCAGGGGCAGGGGAGCTGGAGGGGCTAGGATAAAATTTAGATATAAAACAGAGCTCTAAGTAGATCTTATCTAGAAGCCAAAAGATAGGAGATGTCAATTAATGTCTGAGGTCCACAAATAATGTACACTTTGCAGAGTCATCCTGTAATAGACAGAAGGTTCAATGGGAGCCACAGGGAAGAGCCAACAACTGTGCCCACAGGCCTCCATAGATGGATGAAAATTTGTCAGTACATAAATTTGTTTATTCTGAGCAAAGGAAATGGCCTGTCACAAAGTCACAGGCAGACATGTTGGAGAAAGGTAGTTGGTGCTGAGGTTCTGGAAGGTAGATAAGCAGGTAGGAAGTTATCTGGAATGTCAGATGGGGGAAGGAAAGGCCAGGGAAAACTACTTACTGAGGAGTTAGTTAGTGGGGAGCTAACTAAAGGGCTTTCTTAGTGGTCTAGCATGGGCAGATCTCTCTAATACAAAATCCAGGAAGAGGGGCAGGAGAAACGGTTCAGGACTTTAAGAGCATGTTCAGTTTCCAACACTCACCTCAGGCAGCCCACACAACTGCTTGTAACTCCAGCTCCAGGGGATCTCACACCCTCTTAGTTCACTCGCTGGCACACATCTGCACACAAAGAGACAGACACACAAGTGTGTAACTAAAAATAAATGAAATAGGCCGGGCGGTGGTGGATTAAATATGCCTTTAATCCCAGCACTCGGGAGGCAGAGGCAGGTGCATCTCTGTGAGTTCGAGACCAGCCTGGGCTACCAAGTGAGTTCCAGGAAAGGCACAAAGCTACACAGAGAAACCCTGTCTTGAAAAACAAAAAATAATTAATTAATTAATTAATTAATTAATTAAAAAATAAATGAAATACAGGAGCTCCAGAGAGGGGAATTGTAGGACCTGCTATAAAGGGAAAAGTGGGAACCAAGGGCAGGGAAACATTCACTGAGGACAGGGAGGGAGGGCAATCCAGAGGGAAGAGGAATAAATAACACTCAGGATGTTTGTGAAAGCCATAGGAAATTATCCTATTTTATGTTTATCTAAAATAATATAAAATCACATGTATGCACACTTATATGTATATGTTTTAAATGAAGTTATACCACATGTGGTAACAATGCTTCCCCCAAGAGGCATAGACTGTAATGAAGACCCAAGTGTTAGACATGCAAAATCTCCCTCCAAGTAGTTGGTCATAGGAGTTCAAGAGACTCCCAAAACGATCTAAAGAAAACTTGTTGTGGGGTGCCCAGCCCCAAGTGATGCAGCTACAGCACAGCCTCTGTACCTAAGGCTCAGGGGACATCACGTAACAGGAGCCAGAGGACCAGGACACTACTGCAAGAGTGTCTTCTACATGTGACAAGAGGGCTACACCTGAGGAATCCCAACAATATGGCTGCCCAAACAAGACCTGCACAACATGCCAGTTGACATGTCAGTGTGCACAGGGGAGCTCTCACAAGGCCCCACTGCTAGATGAAAAGCTACAGGCAATTGATGGGTGCTGAGAAAGGAAGGATTGGACTTCCTCAGGAATGAGCTCCACAATTGGTTATCCAGTCCCAGCCTTGAATACCTGTGAACAACACCAAATAGACTAAGCTGGCTGTATTTCTCTATTTATTACGTATGTGTCTGCTTTGAGGGGCTGTGGTACTCACTGGTTCTAGGGACAGTGTATTTCCTGGAGGTCTGGCTGCTGACCATGATGGCTATTTTTGGTTGTCAACTTGACTATATCTGGAATGAACTACAATCTAGAAACAGAGGGCACACCTGTGATTTGGATCTTGAGGCAGGAAGACAACATGCCTTTGATCCACATCTTGAGGCAGAATGACATACACCTTTGATCCAGATCTTGAGTCTGGAAGGCACACCTTTAATCAGGCCACACATTCTGCTGGAAGTCTATGTAAGGTCAATGGAAGAAGGAAGGGTTCACTCTTTGCCTGCTTGCCCTTACCCTGTCAGCACATCAATTCCTTCACTGGCACTGGAGCCTACCCCTTTGAGATTCCAGCATCTACAGATCAGCTGAGACACCCAGCCTTGTGGGAAGTACTAACTCTTGGACTTTCCATTTACAGCTAGCCATTGTTGGATTAGTTGGACTGCAACCTGTAAATCACTATATATATATATATATATATATATATATATATATATATATATATGTATATATGTATGTATATATGTATATATATATATAGAGAGAGAGAGAGAGCTTCATCTCACAAGTTCTGTGACTCTAGAGAACCCCAACTAATACACTGACACAATACACTTCTTCATCCACAGCTCCACAGATGTGTCTAAAAGCACACACCCACACCTAGAGTTCCAAATCTGAAGGGCAGTGAAATGCTGATGATGGCTGGTGGGTTTCTCACACTGAGCGCCCCCAGAAGTGAGTTCTGACAGAAGAATTAGAATCCATGTGGTTGACGTGGGAGAGGATCCCAGGAAGTGGCAGTTAGTGGAAAGTGAGGCAGTAAGGGAAGGTGCTGTGTGGAATTGTTGAGTGAGCTGCTAAGCAGTTCGCTGCTATAGACAAATGATACCGGATCCTGGCAGTTTGGACATGGCTGTCGCCATCTTGAAATAGAACAGAGCTGATGGCCCACATGAGGCCCTCTGAGAACCTATTAACATCAAGGGGCTCACAAGCCTCTCCTCCACTGGTGATACAAAAGAGGTAAACAGTTGGCTGGGAATCAGTGATGCAGCCGCTTGTGAGTTGCCCATGATCATAAAAAAATCATGAGAAACCATCCGCTTACCAAGCTGGACATGGATAGAATCCTTTCTTTGGGGTGTCAGGACCCTCCCTACCCAGGGTGATGACCCCCAGGAAGAGTCACACATCAGGAATGAGCATTAACTTCTTTACCCAGTGGGGCAAGAAACCAGGAATGCTTCTTCTGCAGCCAATATCTGGATTACACTCCAGCTGAACTGAGCTGGACAAAGCTTCCCTCCAGAAAAGGACATCGGAGCTTCATCCTGTATGAGAAGGATGCTGCAGCCACAATTAATCCATGATAAAGGATTTTTCTACATGACGATCCTCCTGAGTTATTCAGATAGGCCTTAAAATTCTCGCTCACAAGTGTCTTTGCGAGAAGAAATTCCGATACACATAGAAGGAAGAAGCCAGGGATCAGAAAGACGCAGCTTCAAGTCAAGTAGCACAGGCAGTGACAGGGAACTGAAAGAGGCAACCCACAGGTCTCCCCATGAGGTCTCTAGATGGAGCCCCAGGGACATTGACTTTGGACTTCCATCCTCCAAACCATCTGTGGCATTTTGTTACCACTGCTGCTAGATGCTGATCTAGTCATCGAGTACTGCAGGGGACCTCTCCCTCGGGCGTAAATCAGAAAAAAAGCACAGAAATTCGCTCTGGCAGGATCTCACAGGCTTGCAGTGGGATGTCTGTTAGCTCCTTGGACAATGATGACCATCTATGGGTCACAGAATGTCAGGAGCAGCATCAGCCTCAGTGGACATGGTCTGGCTCAGGTTCATCACTTCACCAATCCCTGGGGCTACACATAGCAGGGGCCTCTGGGTGCTTGTCTGGGTGGCTCCAAGGTCAAGCCTTACTTTTCTTCACAAAGGAACAGCAGAAGGTTCACAGAGAGTAGAAGCCAAAGCACCAGGGAGCCCAGTGCTGGAGCACCCAGGAGGTGACAGAGGAGGGAGAGGTCTGTGCCCAAGAAATAGCCTCCCTAGCCTGCCAGGCAAGCATCCAGGTACCACAAGCCATACCCCTGAATTCAGGCTTTGAAGAAAACTCCAAGCTACTTCTCTATCCCAATTCCCTGGTTATTAATAAGTGCTGTGCCAAAATATGCCTTGCTCAATTGTTTCTCAAAAACATGCCTGGTAGAGATGATCAGATGAGACACAGCAGGACCCCACGGAAGGAGAGGCTACCCAAAGGCCACAGGCCAGGGTAAGAGGGGTTTATGATGGTGGTGACCCTGGCCTGGGTGCTGTTAGCTCATCATCCCCACCCCATGAAGAAGATGTTATAGTTAGTGCCTGTTTTATAAGTGAGTAAGCAGAGGCTCTGGCTAGTGAGTGCAGACTGGGCAGGGACTCTAGAAAAGAGGTCATTGGGGAGCATTTGAGGATACCCAGGGAATAAGGTGAGCTGCACTCAGCCAGCCAGCCTGGCTCTGGGCTTCCAAAGACTGACCCACGCCTAGGCATCAAACACAAGAATGAGTGGTGCAAAAGGGCAGACAGCCAGGGCTTGGCCCCCGGGTGCATTTGCTCCTTCATCACCAAATGGCCAAATCCAAGTCTGCCCAACTGAACATCGCTTGGCTTCCTTGGGTCCAATCTACCTGAGTCAGTGGGTCCACAGTTATGGGGGAGGGGTTGATGTCCAGCACTGGGGAACTCTCTGCCCTGGTTTCTGCTGGACTTGTCTAACCTCTGCTTCATCATCAATGAGAGTGAAGTAGGTCACTGGGTACCAGAGACAGAAAGGCTCAGATTGACAAGTGCCATCTGGCCTTCCAAGTCCTGGCTCTACAGAGAAACCCCAGGCATGGGGTGCCTCCAGAAAACACTTCTTGCACCCCAGACTTTGGCAGCCTACCTGGGGCCTGCACACACTTTGCTGCCCCTGAACTTGCTGTTGCTCAATCGGGCCATGCCACCAAAGCATCTTCCTACCCAAAAAGTGGGCATTGTTAAAAAGCAGCGACTAGGTGAAAAGTGACTTTTGAAGCAATCAGTAAAGGCACAAACTCTCCAAGCCCCATCTGAAAAGCATGAGCGTGCTGTGTTGGACTGAGGGACATGGAAATAATCAAATCTGTATCATGTCATTAGCTGGGGCTGGTAGGAAAACATTACTGGCAGGGAGCTCCACACAAGAGCTTCAGAGGAAGGTTCATAACTGAAGCTGCAGCGGCTGCCCCAGCTCCTGCTGTCCTAAGCAGGGTTCCTGGACCATTCAGTTCACCTGGGAACTTGTTGCCACTGATGAATACAGCCAGCCCTTCCAGAACCGACTGACAGAGAATTCTGCATCCACACAAGATCCCCAGGTCACCTGCGCATGCCCTCAAGTTTAAGATGCTCCAATGTGAAGTTCTCTTTCATGGGAACTGTGGACAAGAGGGTTGACAGGAAGGAATTAGCTCCCTCTGCTCATAGCCATAGACCTTTAAAGCTGACAGATGATCAGCAACCCCTCCTCCCAAGAAGCCAATGCTCAGACCGTGGAGGAGTCCCTTTTACCATCCAACTGCACGAGGGTCCCTGACCTAAGACAATGTGGGTGGGAAATCTGCTCACTCATGTCGAGCTCTGCTCTGTACCAGCCCCGTCAGGCTGTACCAGCCCCCAGCCTCTGTCTGGCATGAGCATGGGGGTAATCCCTCCACCCCAAACTTTTGTGTCTTTGTAAAATGTTTAGTGAAAAACTGCCGACTATGTAAATCAGGGATCATTAGAGGTTGGGTTTTTCCTCAAAGAATGGATTCAGCAAAACGCTGTTTTCTCCCCGGCTCTGGGTCTCTATTTAGGGGATTGGAGCTCTGTTTGTTTATTTATTTATTTATTCATTAGCTGGGCCCACAGTCAAGGAGAAGGGAGCAGGGCCATTAATCTTTCCTGTCATCCGTTCACAGATGTGGAGTTCACACTGCAGCAAATGTGAAGTCAGCAGTACACAACCACAAGGTGGAAATTTCAAGAGAAATAAGCTTAGAGGAATGAAAAAAGAAAATAAAGTAAAATAAAAGGGGAGTGGGGGGGGGGCGGGGAAGAAAGAGACGCAAGGATGGGGCACATTTAAAATACAGTCTGTCCCTCCCTGGGTGCCAGTGTGTGCTTGGAGTAATCTTGTTCTCAGCATGGAGGAGCCATTGATATGTTAATAATAATTTTCTTTTCTCTTCATCCTAAAGAAATGAAGTTTGCAAACTGATCCCAATGAAGCAGTGTATGTGTGTGCTGTTTGTAGACTGACTGGAGCATGCACACTCACGTGTACACAGACACAGACACACACACACACACACACACACACACACACACACACACACACACACACTATTTATGGCATCTATTTAGTAGGTTTTAGAAATCTCCATGGAAGGACGAGCTCTCTCAGGCATGAGATGTCCCTTTTGGGAATAATGTGACCACCAGCTCATGCATGAAGACAGCTCTGTGGCTGGGCTACAGGGCTAGGCTCTTTTCCAAGAGAACAAACCTGCCACACTGACTTCCATGCCTAGTCTTGACCAGGGACTGGCTAGCACCACTTGGTGTGAGGTAGGTCAGAAAACTCAGGCACAGGTTTCCTAAAGTTGGTGTCTTTTCAAAACCTGGTGAATCCCAGAAGTCCCAATGTGTCCATATCACCTTGCCAGAGTTAGGCACTCACTCCTGCCTCAGTTTCCTTCTTCTGCTCTTGCTTTGAAGACTGAGGCTCTGAGAGTTTAACTCTTTGCCAGACAGATTTTTTTTCTCAGCTGTGTCTAGAGACCATGGGTGGCCCGAGTCCCAAAATGCACTACCCTATTAGAAGATTCCAGAGACCTGACACTGTACCCATTTCTCAAACCAAAGCTCTCTGGTCGCAGCTTGACAAAAGCCTGACTTCATTTCTGGCCTCGAGCTGCTGCTATTCCACTAGTCTGCAACGCTAAGGTCTTAGCTGCACAGCCACACCAAGGTATGGTCCCATCTCAAGTGGGAAAGGCTGAGTCCCGCCTGCCTGGAGCCTGCCCACTCACCCCTGTCAGAGCAGCAGCATTGACTGCTCAGGGGATGCTGACGTCAAAAACTTCACTCATCACCATGTGAGCTACTCCGGGAGTGCAGACTGTGGATTAATCTCTGCTCCTTGAGACTTTGTGGATTCTCAGTGGACATTTGTTGAATTACATTGAATCCCAAGTCTAAAGCAGAGTTGGGAAAACTCAGGCTGACAGAGGACCACAGTTAGGTTTGTGGGGGAAGTACTGTACCAGATGAACTCTCTTCCCCAATGCCTGAGCCTGTGTTGAGTAGGATTCTGAGGCTGTGTCTAGACCTGGTGGTTCCTAACAAGTCTATGCTGAGTGCTAAGGGAATGGATGGCTTTCTTGCCTCACACTAACCATGAAAGTGTAGCTGCCGTGTGTTATGAAAATTGTTAAGGGAGCTGCTTTTCAGAGCACACTAACTTTATGAGAAAAGGGCAAGAGGATGCAGGTTTCACAAGCAGCAACAGGAAGAAAGGATGGACCTGGAGCTGTCGTAGCAGGTGATACCAGGGGAAAGCTGAGTGTGGCCACAGGACCATCTGGGACTGAGGCATGCCCAAAACCCATACCACAGGGAGCAATGTTCCTGAGGTTAGTCCAGGTGCACTCCAATGTTCTAACCAGAACTTACTCCCAGCACCCAGAGTGGGTGGCAGACACTTGAGTCTCTTTCTAGAACATCTCCACCTCTGTTGATGCCATTTATTTGGGGCTGCATGCATTTTTAAGTCTGTAAAATACAAGTGCAACCTAGGCCTAAGAGGAATGGAGAAGGAAATGCATGCAAGCCCTGAGCAGCCAACAGAACATACCCTACTACTATAAATATCTCTACCCTGAGAGCCAGCAACCCCAGCACGCAGCCAGCACTATCCCACAACCTCTTCTCTTAGCCTCCACCTCATCCCTAGGTTCCAAGCCAGAAGCCCCATGCCACCTCTGGACATGCTTTTCTGTCAATCATCTCTCCCTATGCCTCAGCCTCAGTCATCAAGTTCATCCTTTAGCTCTCAGGTGAGAGACCACCTCCTCTACCACACCCCAAAAGCATGCTTGTAAACCCTGTGTCCCACCTCACCCTTAGTTCTATCCTAAGATAATGCTGGTCTCCAACAGACCAGCGACTCTTTTCAGTAAAGAAGCAATGGTAAATAGTTTAGGCATCACAGGTTCTGTGGCACAGAGCTGAGCTGTTCTAGTTTTCTCAGTTACTATGAGACAAATACTCTAACCAAAGCCAACATAGGGGAGGAAAGTCAATTCACAGGTCACAGTCCATCATTGAGGTCAGGAATTGAAGCAGGAACTATGGGAGGAGGCTGCTTGCGGGTTCACTCTCTGGATTATGCTCAGCTAGGTTTCCTGTACAGCCCACTTGCCTAGAGATGGTGATGCCCCAAGTGGTCTGGGTCCTCCTCCATCAATTAACAGTCAAGACAACCCCCCATGGACATGTTGACAGGCCAATCTGATCTGGCAAACCATCCCTTCAGACTCCCTCCTCGGGTGACTCTAGGCTGTGTCAAGTTGACAGTTAAACTGATGAAGGCATGGACCTAGTCCATTTTCTGGGGTCAGACATGGCCCAGCCAAGGTCAGCTGAGCCACCCCTAGACACAGAGGGAAAGAAACACAATGCTTCTAGCTATTGACCATGGTTTGGGGGTGCTTTGTTATGTAGCACTATTCTAACTATAATCAAAATAATACAGTAGAAAACTTTCTCTAAGCCTCTAAGCTGGGTGGCCAGGAGCTGACTTACCATCTCAGAAGACTGCTTGCCTACCTACCTTCCATGCTCCTCCAACAGCAGCCCTGTCTGTTTGGATCTAGCCAAAAACTGTGTCTGGCCAGATAGAAGATCTCTGAGTTGTGGAAGTCTTTCGTTTCCAGTTGGCTTTAACTTTCTGAGTAGTTGTGCAGATTGTGGAGCTCTGTGGAGGCTCCTTGGCCACTGTGGATCTGAAGGGGGGTCAGGCCAGGTCAGGACTTGCCTCTTTTTAAAGTGACAGAAAAACCAAATTCACAATGACTCCTAATAACAATACAGAGTTCTCTGAACAGAGCTAGCCTGAAGTCCACTGTGTATGGCAAATGAATGAGGACTTGAAGTCTGGACCTCTATGGCTCATGCGTGAAAGAATCATTTCTTTGAAAATATTCACAAATTTGGGGTGGAGGGAGGCAGATTTTCCAATGTGAAGTTGTGCTAATGGCCTTGATTCTATAATTCTCAGAATAGTCTCATTTTGCAGGTGTGAACCAGCACCTCGGAAACTCACAAATCAGGTGAGCCCATCAGCTCAAACTGCAGATGAAGGTCCTGGGGCTGTCTTCTTTGAAAACTTGTTGAAACATTATTCTAGATTGTTTGCAAAGTAATGATGATGATGGTGGTGATGATGATGGTGATAATGATGATGGTGATAAGTTGTAGTAGTGGTTGTTGTTGTTATTATTTACTACCTCATATTCACAGTCCTTTACAGATCTCCCCATGACATGGTGAGACTTTTTCCCCACTTGCTGAGTCTGAATTGTCCTCCTAGTACACTTTGACCAACAAAATCTGGAGGAAGTTACAATGTTCTGAGCAAGCTTCAGCTCATTCTTTAGGAGCCCTGCCCAGTCTTCCTGTGAACAAACTGGGATAGCCTGCAGGATGAGCGATGACAGAAAACACCAATGAGCTAGCCTAGCTGGAGGAATCCCAGATAAACCAACCCACAGGCAGCCTGAGACACCCAGAGTCCAGCCAAGGCCAGGACCACCCAGCTGAGCTCAGCCCACATTACCACCCCAGTGGATGATAAGCTAAGCAGATGGTAATTGTTTTGACCCAGAGCTTTTAGAATAGCTTTTATGCAGCAAAACTGATAGTGTCTTTATTTAAAATGTGTCAAGATCACCTCACATTCATAGGTACTATCAAAAACTAAATAAGTGTTGGCAGGAACATTGGTACAGCCCATGGAAAACAAGCTCCTCAAAAAACTAAAAATAGAATCATCATGTGACCCAGCAACTCTACTTCTAGGCATATGCCCAAAAGAATGGAAAGCAGGTCTCAAAGATTCACCCACATTCAATACATCATTATTCCCAATAGACAAAATATAGAAGCAATCTAAATGCCCATCAACAGACAAATGAATGGGCAACCCACAGTATATACACATACATGCCATGGAATATTATTACACAGCCTCTAAAGGAAATTCTGACACAGACTACAACATGGATGAGTGTGGTGATTTGAAAGAAAATGTCCCTCAAAAGGATTGGCACTATTAGGAGGTATGGCCTTGTTGGAGTAGGTGTGATCTTGTTGGAGGAAGTGTGTCACCGTGGGGCTGGGCTTTGAGGTCCCTTGTCTCAAGCTTCCCTCAGTGTGATAGTCAACTTCCTGTTGCCTGCAAGATGTAGCACTCTCAGCTCCAGCACCGCATCTGCCTGCACACTGCCGTGCTCCCCACCATGATCATAATGGACTGAACCTCTGAACTGTAAGCGAGCCACCTCAATTAAATGTTCTCTTTATAAGAGTTGCCCTGGTCATGGTGTCTCTTCACAGCGATAGTAAACCCCAGAACATGGGGCCAAGCAGCCATGGGCAAACCCTTCCGAAAACACAAGCCAAGAGAAAACTTTCATCCTTTTAACTGTCTGTGTCGGGTGTCAGCAACACCAAAGTCACCAACACAAAGCACTTCCTTACCTGTTAGGCCCTGAGCCTCTCATCAACTTAGCCTAATCCTACCTTGAGGACTGAACAGAATTCCTAGGGGTCTTGCTGAGGGTGTATCCTTGGGTGAAATTCAGACTCAAGAAACCTGAATATCCACAGGTGAGCTTGGTATTTTGAGACAATCCTATTCCCAGTGCCTTCTCCAGGCCAACTAAGGACTGGCTTTTGAGGATGGGGTTGGCTGGACCCTAACGTGGTAGGTTTCAGAGTGTGACCATGTGTTCATGAAGCACTACAATTCCCGCAGAGATAACTCCAGGTGCCTCCAGGTGGGTGGACAAGGGACAGATGAGATGCACAGTGCCTTTGCCACCAAACATTTCAACTGTTTAAAATCTGTCCCTGTTGGGTTCATGCATGAAGATACCTCTCCATAGAAAGGTCTGGTTACTCATCCAATAAAAAACAGACACATGAGAAGAGGCTGGTGTCAGGGAGTGTTTCAGCCAGCAAATGATGGCCCTGAACTCATTTCACTACCTTTGCTCCACTCACACCTTTCTTTTCCCTCTCTGCCCCCGAGTAAGCCCTGGCCTGGATCAAAGGGCTGCCCCCACTGCACTGACTGTTGAGTGGAAGGATCCTAGCTTGCCCCTCCACTCAGTCTTCATTCTCCCTCCATCCTGTGTGTGATCCCTGGAGGGCTGGTCCAATCCCACAGCTGGCCTCCTCTGCCTTTCCCTGGGCTGGCTTGGGATAGGAGGAGGAAGAGTAATTTGTTTTACCTCTGCTTCCTGTGTCCCCCCAAAACACAAGATCTCCCCATCCTCAGGAGGGTGTATGCAGGAGAAGGAGGAATCTGGAGACGGGATGCTCTCTTCTCAGTCTGATGGGGCCAGCTCAGGCTGTATCACCCTGCTGGTCCCTTCTTCTCTACCATTAAAGGCAAGGAGAAAGCGCTGGACATGTGACTCAGAGATATAAGCTTGCCTTGTATGAACAAAGCATTGGGTTTGACCCTCCTATGCTTCAAATGAAAGACACAAAAAGCCAAGAAGCTCATTAAACATTTTTTCATATACACATATCGTAAAAATCATATGCATGATGAACAATGTACAATTTATGTTTATCACTACAAAATTAATTTTTAAAAGCCAGAAAATATTTGTAGGGTTTTCTCATAATTTTATAACAATTTCATAAATTCTCACAAAAAATCTTTGTTTATTTTCTTAAAATTAGTATTCTCTAAGCTTTCTTTCAAGTCATTGTTTAAAGATACAAGAATTTATACAACAATACCATTTTCAATTGTGACAGGAAAAGCCGCCATTCCCAATTTCAACGTTACTGGCTTTAGAGTTTAGTTTCATTTCTGCAACTCAGTTCAACAACCTTGGAGATAAACATCTAAGAGCTCTGCAATGAGTACTGGAGTTGTTGTTGTTTTGTTTTTAAGAAATTGGCTTAGGCTGGAGAGATGGTTCCATGGATAAAGTGTTTGTCCTGCAAGTGTGAGGACCTGAGTTCGGATCCCTATCACTCACAGGGCCTCCTGTAATCCCAGCCCTCAGAAAGCAGAGACAGAATCCCTGGGGCAAGATGCATAGTTCAGCTAGCACCAGGCTCATCAAGAGACCCTGTCTCAATAAATAAACTTGGAGCAACCAAGGAAGACACCTTTTATCAACTTCGGGCCTACCCACACAGACAAGCATGCAGACAAATATGCACGCACACTACACAGGAAGAAAGAGAAAAAGGGGGTGGAGGGGAGGAAGGTAGGCAGGAAGGAGCAAAACAAATTGTAAAGAAAAATGACAGTGGCAATTTTAGCCAGCCCCTCCACCAATGACCACGCTGTCCCAGGCTGCAGTCAAGAAGAAGCAATCAGTTGGGAAGGACAGGAAGCCAGGCATCACCCCAGCCAGTCTCAGCCTCTAACGCTTAGATGGAATCTTATTGAATATTAAAACAAAAATAGATTATATCTCAGAAACATGAAAATGATTTGACACTGTGTATATAATTTAATTCAAATCACAGGCCCCCTAATCGACATTTAATTGACGCAATGATGTTTTCATGACGGTAAATAAACAAAATATATAAACAGAAACATCTTCCTTGATATTTAATGACTACTTAGCAGCTATTGGGGTCAGAGATACCGCACTCTAATAAACAAATGCTTAATAATCAATTGGAAGTCATTTCCCTGGTTATTGCTTCATTAAATCAGGATCCGACGTCAGCTGCGGGACAGTCCTTCCAACAGGAAAACAATGGTGGAATAGGCTCCAACAACCGCCCCAAAGTAGCCCGTAGGTTTTCTCTCCAGCCGCCAAATCAAATGTGCCTAGCAAGCTGTGTGCCAGGCTTTGTTGCCTTAAAATACAGTCTGCCTCCAATTCTGGCTTTGTTTATACTGTAATGCCCCCCACACATCTTCTCTATGAGGCAGTCAAAGAGACAGAACCTGAAAGTGCCCAGCACAGTGAGGAGATAGTACTTGGCGCTTCCCCTTGCCATCCGCCACAGTTGTTACAATCCTAACTCCACACTGTTCTCTGAGCACTCCTGGAATTCACTCCGGTGACCTTGCCCAGTCAGTGCCGCATTGATCCATTCTCTCCTGGCCTGGCTGGTGGTCCCAGGAGCTTCCAAACCACGTCCATGAAAGCGGCCCCACTGGCCATGCTGGTCAGTGGTCAGCACCATGTCTGGCTAGAGCTCTGAGCACTTTTTCCTTTTTAGGTGCCTGGAGGCTGAGGCAGCTTCTTCCGGTGTCACCTCTGGCCCTTGAGCTTCCAAGAGGAAAGATCTATACTGGACCTCATGTGGACAATTGGGGTCCATCTGCTCAGATGGACCAAGAGATGCAAGTCAGCTGCCCAGGTACATTAAGGAGAAGGAGAGCAGACATGTGGAGGTGGGGGGAGAAGGAGGTGGAGGCAGTAAGGGAGGTAGGGAAGAAGGAGGAGAGAGGAAAAATAGAAGAGCTCTCTAACTCCCACCACCAAGTCCCTCTGTGATGGGGGTGGGGGTGGGGGTATGTGTAGCATGCTGTATGGCATGTGTATATGTGTAATTGTATATGTGTGGTCTGTATGGTGTATTATACATGTGGCTGCATTATGCAATCTGTTTGATGTGTGTGGTGCATATTTTGTAGCTATATGTGTGTGGTCTCTGTATATGTGTAGTTGTGTGTATAGTCTGTTTGAAGTGCATAGTGTATGAATATGTGGTTTCCTCTGTGTGTTCTGTGTGGTGAGTGTGTGTGTATACATGTCGTTATGTATGTGTGGTGTACACTTGTGGATGGTAATGAGGAGGATGACAGTGACCAAACAAAGCAGAGAACTTTTGGTGCCAATGGACCATTTACAGGACAGAAATGCCACCAGGGTAAGCAGAGGTGCCTTGGAGCGGCTGGCCATGTGCTTGATGGTCCCATTGCGCCATCATGTGGCCAGCCTATGTGATAACCAACGGTGCCATCTCCACTAATATGCTATTCTTGGCTCCCAGGATACTTGATCCTTATTCAGGGAAGAAGGTTGTGCCCAGGTGCCATCTACCTAGGAAGAGCACATTTCACCATCTTTAAAAAAAAGGAATTGAGGCAAAGCGGGATGAAAGAAAGCAGAGAGGGGAGGAGCCTGCAGACTCTTGCAGGCTCTGGTCTGAAACACCAAGAGTTCCTAGAACAAAGTACTTTAAGAAGTCAGTCCCCAGTGCAGAGAAAAAGACAGATGGAAAGCCAGGTGGGCTCCCATAGAGCAGAGTCCCAGTGCCTTGGTGCTGGGGATCCAGGGGGATAGGAGTCAGAGTCCAGATGGGGGGGTGCACTTAGAGAATTCTCCCACCTCCTCAGTTCCACCCCTCCCCCTCCTGCCCGTGCTGCTCTGCTTTCTCTATCTTCTCTCTCTCCTCCTTCTTTTCTTCCTCCTTCCCACCCGTGTCTCTCTCCCTTTCTTCCCTTCCCTTCTTCTCCTCCCTTCTCCCTCCTCTTCCAACCACCCCTCTCTGCCCCTCCTCCCCCTTCTTCACTCTCCTGTCCTCCCTTAACCAGACAGTCTAGGGGAGTTCCTACATGGCTCCCAGCTCTCTGAAGACTTCTCCCCTGCAATGAACCCCATGAGTGAGTGCCCAAATTTGTACAGCCCTGTTTTGGGGGGAGAACTGCCTGCACTTCTCTTACCCCAAGGTCGTATGAGGACTTGTGAATGGCTGCTACGGGACACTTAGACTGCCTATGCCTGAGACCTGTGGACTCACTCTACACTCAGTGGCTGTAAACTCAGATAGTTGCTCAGTGTCTCCACATTGCCCTTCCCAGATTGAATCTCAGGGCTAGATACTTCAATTCTGGTCCCAAAACAGGTACCCTCTGAGAGCCAGAAATGCTGGATGGTTGCAAGTCATCTGACTCAGCAAGGGACAGAGACATGGCCCCAGGTTTGTCCCTTCTCCACAGGACCAAGAGCCCACAGAGAGCCAGCATCTCAGCCTGGCCATCTTTATCCTTCACTGAACTCCCAGTGACAGGCAGGTCGCAGGGTGTTGTGTGACTTTTCCTGGGGTGACATGAACAACCATCTATTCACTCCAGACGGGGTGCCCATGACAGCCCACAGGAATGGTTCTGGTCTAGCTCAGTGAACCACTGCATTGATGCTGCTCACAGGAGGAACATAAGTGACGCTCAGGCAGCAGCCTCCTGGAAAAGCCCACCCCACGTGAGTGACGACAGCTCAGCATCCTGCAAGCTCCTTGTACAACTTGCCAATGGCCCCACCCCAGTCTCCTCTACCAGCAAGTGTTTACTGCTTTTTCTACCCCTGAGAGGAGCCCTGTGAATCTCGTGATTTCCTGAGCTTCCTAAGTCTTGGAAATATCACTCCTTGGAGACTTAGGAACTCCTCCCCCACTCCAGAAGGGCTGAATTCAGAGGAAATAGCTGCACCACACTAGGGTTTAATGAGTATCTGTTGATTGATAAATCAGGTCAGTATGGAGTCCCCAAGTACACCGTGCCTGCAGGGCAAGGGCTGGGTGAGCAAATCCCAAAGCTGCTCTCTCCCTCTGACCCTCGAGACTTTCTTTAGACCAAGTACTTTCTTGTGCCCTCTCCACCTTGGCCCAGGCAGATTTCATCTGCTCTTCCAGGGCTTTCTGCCCACTGTAGGCATAGCCAGGCTCCCAATGAGTCCCCCTCAGACAGAGGAATTACCTGGCGGAGTCATCACTGTCCATCCACCTGGCTCCCACTAGATGTACAGTTGTCAGAAACCTGGGCAGTGTCTGTATCCCTGCAGCTGCCTCTGGCAGGGGAGACTGCAGAGCCTGCAAGTCCTTTGTCATGGTGAGAAGGGAGTAAATAAGAGGAAAGAGGGGGAGAGATGGAGAGAAGCAAAGGAGAAGTAGGGATGTCGGTGGGAGCAATGGAAGGAGGGAAGCAAGGCCCTGCCTCTCAGTGACTTTAGGGGCCTTTGCCCTATGGCCCATAATAGCATGGAGGCAGCCTTCCTGGCTACAGCAAGCACAGCAGCATGACACCCTCATGCCTCCCACCTGCCCTCTCCCAGCACATCCTTCCCATCAACTCTCTGTGCTTACCTAACTCCTGACTCTCTCCCTCTGTGTAGACATTCCCCAGAGCTATAGCGCTGTTAAAACACCTGCCACTCAGTGCTGACGCACAGAAACAGATAGAGACAAGACAGACAAAGGAGCCTAAATGATCCTGGGGGGCAGGGTGGAGGGAGGGAGAAGGGATACAGTCCCCCAGGTGGTGATGGTGATTTCAGGGGTCTCCACAGAAGACAGGAGAGCTATTGCCCACTGCCCCTCACCCACCCACACACCACCTACAGCTGCTCTCTGCACATGGAATAAGATGGAATGCCTCCCGTGGGCATGGATACCAGCTGGGCAAAGGTGCCCAGGAGAGGAGCCCTTGCCCCCATGTCAAGCAGGAAGGTCAGAGCAACCCTGCCTCCACTCAGCTCCCAGGAGCCGTCCTGAAACACTACTAACAAAACTACAAGCCAATCCCCAGCCCCTACCTCATCCTACCCCAGCACTCTGGCAAATAAAACTTCCCTTAGCCTGCTGGCTGCTCAGCTCATGATTTATATGGGGTTTGATTCTGCTGAAAGAAAGTTGGTCTCCTACTCTCCTGGAACAGTTGAGGGAGAGCTGAATTGCAACCTGGAAAGGAATCTCCCTTCAGCACATGCGAAGCCTAACTCCCCACACCTTGGCACAACTCAGAAGCCATCAGCAATGAGAGTACCCAGTAAAGCACCCTCCCTTGGGGAGTGGCTGGCACACCCTAGCCCTGCTGAGAACAGGGCTCTGCATTAGTCCATTTCTGGTTGCTCTGATGAACACCATGGCCAAAGCAACTAGGGGAGAAAAGGATGATCAGTTTACAGCTTATGATCCAGCACGAAGGGGAGTCAGGACAAGAACTCGAGGCAGGAACCATGGGGAAGTACCAAGCTTACTGACTTGCTTTCTATGACTTCCTCAGCCTGTTTTCATATTCAACTCCAGACCACCAGCCCAAAGATGGCACATCCACAGTAGACTAGGCCTTCCTGCAGCAATCATTAATTAAGAAAATGCCTCATAAACTGTAGAAGGCCAGTTGGATGTAGGCATTTTTCCCCCTCAGTTGAGTTTCCTTCTTCCCTGACTCCAGTTTGTGTCAAGTTGAGAAAAAGAAGTGGAAGAGGAGGAGGAGGAGAAGGAGGAGGAGGAGAAGAAAGAAAGAAAGGAAGAAAGAAAGAAAGAAAGAAAGAAAGAAAGAAAGAAAGAAAGAAAGAAAGAAAGAAAGAAAGAAAGAAACCAGCACAGACTCCAAATGCTAATCTTCCCAAATCCCAGCAGGGTGTGGTACCCTCCCTGTATGAAGGATAATTCAAGGAAGTCTGTGACCTGCCCAAGCTTACACTATGAGAAAAGGATGACTCAAGACAGAAACCCAGACCTTGCCCCTAGTTCTGAATGATTCTTTCCTCTCCCCTCCCCCCTTGCTCTAGGGGGAAAGGCATTCGATGGGAATTGCCAAAGAGAAATCTCAGGGAAAGGGGCTTAGCAGTAATTACAAAGACTACGGCAGACACAGCTGGAAAAGGAAACCAGCTAGTTCCATAGTAGGATGATCAAGGCAATAGCCCACTGGGATCTGCTTTACCTGTAGGTGACCCCTCTCCTTACAGCCTGGCTGAGTCTGGCAGCCCCAAGATTCTCTGCCACTCTATCCTGATTGGAAACAAATGGTGGGTTCATTTGCCTCCAGCACCTGGGAGAATAGACCCTCAAAGACAAAGAAGAGCCCTGAGACTTGGGTGGGGTAGATCCTGGTGGCTTTGGGGTGAAAGCAACATTCAGTGGAACCCATCTTAGACACCCTTTGGTGGCCCTCCCAAGAGTCAGTGACCACAACCCTTCTCCTAAGACTTCGGTATCCTACAGAGAAGACTCTCTAAGTGTCAGCAAGTAGCAGCAGCCCCCAGGATGGACAATCCTTCATCCCTAGGGCACAAAATCCCAAAGTGCTTTGGGTAAAGACAGCAATAATCCCATTTAGGTTGCATTCCCATTGACCTTGTAACAGAAGAGGATTTTACATGTCATCTCTGACCTATCTGTGGTGACTGCTTGGAAAAGGGGCCATAAAGGGCCCAAAGAGCTACTTCTGGGGCCCACAAGAACTTTCCCAGGGATGTGTTAGTGATGTTTGCCAAAGAGGGGGTCCAGGAGTTTCATGTGTGCATGCTCCATTCATCATCTAACCAGAGGGACCCACAACAATGCTGTCCTGAAGAGGAAGAGCGTGAGGCAGTCTACCACAGTGATTGGAGAGCGCCTTCTGAGCCTGCACCTTTATATCACTAGCTTACCCAATAGTCCCTTGATAAGTCCTTTGACTGCTTAAACCAGTCATAATCATTTTTTCCAGCCAAAAGCTAAATAAAAACTCTAAGAATGCTAACCTATGCATTTCTTCTTTCTCCATGCCTTCAAGTAACCATTAGTACCAAGCTGTTGTATTTAAGAGTCTTCTTAAAGCTTTATGGGAAGGAGAACAATTATAACATGGAGAACAACCTCTCACGTCAGGCTGGACATGATGTTTCCCAAGAATGCATTTGGCCATGTCTTACCCTGGGAAATTTCTCATTATTCACACCTCTGTGGGCCATGACTGCTTAGAGCGCTCTCTCTCTCTCTCTCTCTCTCTCTCTCTCTCTCTCTCTCTCTCTCTCTCTGTCTCCCTCCATCTATGTCTGTCTCTCCCTCTCTCCTTCTCTCTCTCACTCCCTCTTTCCCTTTTACCCTCTCTCCCTCTCGCTCCCTCCAACTCTGTCTCTCCCTCCCCCTCCAACCCTCCTACCCCTTACATCTTCTTTCTTCTCTTCAACATGGTACTTCTGCATTCTCTCCCACTGTTTCCTGCGACTCCCATAATTCCACTCAAGTTGAGAAAAAAGAATCATTAGCTTTTCCCATCCTCCCCAGCCCGGACTAGACCAGGGGAGATCCTCACCTTCTCAACTATGAGGAATCATTAAATTGTTCTCTGCAGCCAAGAAGCCTCCTGCATTTTCTCTGGACTTTAAAAGCAGAGCCAAACATCTTATTTCTAAGTAGCCTACCACCTGTTGTGATGACCATGGAGCTCATAGAAGAGTGGCCTTGTTGGAACCACAGTCCAGAAAACTTCTCTGTGCACATGAGTGGTGCCCAGTCAGGGAGCTGCATGCTGGAATGTCCTGGACACTTACAATATATAGATACTGTACCCAGGGATGCTAGTTTCATTAGCCAGGATAGGGACCTGGCAGTGTGATGTACCATTCTGTTGTTGGGCCCAAAAAGGCTCAATACAAGAGCTGCTTTATTCAGCAGCAGACTCTACCTGTGTGGAGGGCAGCAGAGTGGACTATATTTCCCAGTCCACTTTGCAACTGGATGTTACCAGTAAGTGGATTACACAGAATGGAAGATAAAGAAGCAGCATGGAAGACCGGCATGGCAAACATCCTACAAGAAGCTCTATACTCTGTACCATGAAAAGAAAGGACTCCGTGATTGTAGGGATGCTGAAGCTACAAGAGAGGGGGCTCCTGGTCTCTGATCCAGTCATTACTGAAGATCAAGGCTTCTATGATATGAAGGACTGAGACTGGACAGTCTATTAGCAGTGGAGCTATAGTTATCTTAACACTGATTTTTCCCGTTCTGGAATATGGCCTTGAAGTATTGGACTAGAACCTCTCCAGCTTGATGGGAAATAGTAGGTAATTCTATGGAAGTGTTCTGGTAATTCCATATAAGTGTTAAGAGCCTTAATACTCTCATGAGGCTTCTCCCAGCTCTGATGAACCCAAGTTCCTACCACTCTGTTCCAGTGGTAAGGACTCATCTAGAAACCTGCAGCCACCTGAAACGAGGTTCCTCCAGGTGCTTTCTGAATCTTTCTGACCCTCCAATCACAGTATGATTTCTGTAGTTCCTTGAATTCACAATTCTTTCCTGCCTCAGGGCCTTTGCACTTACCACTCCTTCAGAAACCAGAATCATTATGGTCCACATCTCTTGATGCAATTCAGATCACCTACCCTTGAAAGGGTGCCTCAGGAGACCATGTAGGGCACAGCCTATGTAACTACTATATTTGGCCACCCTGAACAGGACTAAAGTCTTCCTGGACAAGACAAATCACCATGGTGTAAACTGGAAACTGTCCAGCCTTTTCCCAAGACAAAACTTTCACAAATGCCAATACACAAAGGTGGTGATGTGTCCATCAAAGCAGGACTCTGTGAACCTGCTCCAGGGGCTTCAGAGTCTCTAAGAATGAGAAAGAAAGGACAACCACACCCATGGCCAGAGTGACTATGAAGCATGGCATGCCACACATCCTCACAGTCTGAGATGGTTCTGTGCAGAGTTAGATGGTTGAGGCATCAAGAGGTGGCCTCACCTGCCCTGGGCACAAGACAGGAACCTAGACCTAAACCTGCACCCAAACCCTCTTTCCCTCCTAAGCCTGTGTCCCCAGCTCCACAGGGCAAATGCCTAGATACCATCAGCATATCCAAGTCCATTCTGCACACGTTTCCCCATGGGCACTTGAAGAGACAGGTGAGAAACCACCAGAAGCTACCATGAATGAAAGGGTGATGTCCCACAGGGCCACAGAATAGTAAATCTAATACTCATTATTCAAATTCCTTCCTTCCTTGCCTCTATTTCAGCACCCTGACCTGTGATTTGAGGAGGTGAGTTTACAAAAAGGACAACTGACATGAAAGCCAAGTATCTGTGTACTTCTTCACATATCATGGATCCTCCTTTGTCAATAGTTTCCAGAGTGAGGTGACTTTTTTCAGCCTGTTTCCTGGCTCTCATCACCTCCACAATACTCTTTTCCTTCAGGCCATTCCCCACACAGTCACAGACTATCTAACTCTCTAAGTCCTCCAAGCATGGGTCTGTCTTTTTCTCATCCACAGGTTTCCAGAACCCTGCTTACTCTTCCTGTGACCCAGCATCACCAAGCAGAGGTACCTGCTTCCAAACACAAACTGACCCAGAGAACACTGTGTGACCTTGAAGTATAGCCCACCCTCCACACACAGATGGGAGCATGGGAGGTCCTGTTGTCTGGAGGTAATTTTGAATTCTTGCTTTGCCATTTACTCATTGTACAACATCAAACAAGTCTTATGATTCTCTGAGACATCCAAATATAATGAGTTGAGTGATGCAGATACCAAACAGATATGCGCATGTCCAAAGCCCTAGAACCCAGTCACTCTGTAGAAGAACAAGGAACTCACCCTAGTCAGAGTACTGAGGCAGAGGGGAATTAGATAAGCTACCTAAAAATATACTCAACAAGAGGAAGAGCCAGGATTTGAACCTAGACCCTGAGAGCCTCACTATAAGTATGCATATCTCATACTAGCCGAGGAAGTTCCATACCTGGAGCTAAGTGTGTCCATTCTCACCTCCACACATTCAGTAACAGGCTGAGCCCAGGGAGTTGCGGAAGTACAGAAAACAAGATTCTGCATTTGTCAGATTTCTGCTTCAACAATCTGCAACAAGCATCCCCAATAGCTCAGCAGTGTTCAGTCAACAGGGCTTCCTCTGCTGTGGAATATAGGCTACTTTCTTCTGTTCCCTGGGGCTCACACTCTGGCACCAGTGACTACTTGGAGAATACTGCTTCCGTAGCAAATGGAAGATGTACCAGAGAGCTGGGAGATATATATATCCATCCCAGCACCATATTTGATCACCAAGGCCCCTCCCTCCTCTTGGCCTCCCAAATTCCTCCTAAGTGGGTTCAGTAAAGAGTTCTATTCCCAGATGTCTCCATCTGAAGCCTGATCTCAGGTGGCCTGGGAAGACACAGTCACAGGCTCAGCTCTGTGAACCCTCAGGTGACAGATGTGCAAAGAGACTTCTCAAACACAACTGAGCTGTGCCAGAGACAGCAGCCCCACCCACACGCCCTGTCCTGGTTCCCAAAAGCCAGTGTGTCTCAGAACAAGCCTCAAGACTGCAGGAAGGAAGCCGCACTGGGAATATATCAGGCTGAACAGGTCTGGATTTAGGTACACCTGGGGAGGGCAGGAAGAGGCCAGGACCCACCCGTTTCTGTGCTCTTAATTTGAGGCTCCAAAGGGAAGAAATAATAACAATAACCATCCCCGCTGCCGCAGCAGCATTTCCCACCCTCAAAGGCGTCCAGAAAATGCTGACAGGGACGGCTGACAAGCCGTGCGCATTGTAATTCACACCATAACAGCATCTTTGGACTCATGGATTTCTCATTGAAAAATTATGTGATGTCTTTTTGGAAACCCAATACTGAGTTATTGATATCGCAAAGCACGGGCGCCACTGCCAGCTTATTAGCTGCAGACGTTCTGAAGCCTTTTTTCCCCTTCAATTTCCAACTTGGTTTTTCCTTTTCTGTTTAAATTGGATCATGGTGCTTGAGTGAATGTCTGGGAGTGTGGAGCTGTTGGGGGGGGCAGTTCTATATACCTGGGGGTGTCTTAGGTGTGTGTCCTCTGTTGTGATGATGTAAGTATCCACCGAAGTGTGCAGTCATCTCCATGTTTAATTGGGGAGAGGGAGAGGGGATGGTCAACTCTCCCTCCTTGTGTGTAGGAGAACACAAACATATGCATGTGTTCATCCATGCATACCATTAAGTCCAAGCAGCCATGTGTTATGGTATCTGTGTGGTTACTCTGGCATGTGTGGAGGTGAGTAGAAGGGATATAGAGGGGTGTGGAGGTATAGGGAGGGAAGTGGGAGAGATATGGAAATGAATGGTGAGGTGTGTAGAGATGAGTGGGGCGTGGGAGTGAGTTGGGGTATGGAGGTAAGTGGGGGTGTGGAAGTGAGTGGGGGTGTGGATGTGAGTGTGAAGATGGATGTGGAAGTGAGTAAGGAGTGTGGAGTTACATGTGTATGTACCTACACATACACCTGTGTATGTATATCAAGTGTATGGATGGGTGTGAAAGCATGTGAACATATGTAGATATAGCTATGTCAGAGGAGCCTAGTAAATGTTGTATGTATGACACATATTAACTTCTCGACATGGACCTCTGATTTTAGGTGCATGCTCATATGTGTATCTAATTATCTTTGTATCCTCATGATGTGGGACACTACATACGAGTTCATAGAGGCAAAAGGGTCATGGCATTGAACAACTGAGTTCTAGCCTAAGGAAGCACTATTAGTTTTGCCTTCTGTCCGGGGTGTGACCCTGAATGATTTGTGTGACCTCTGTGGCCTCTGCAGAGTGAGGATAGGTGTAGCCTTGCTGGACAGAGGTGCTGGATGGATACAGTGGGCTCAGTCATACAAACCTACAGCAGGCTGCCCACTGTAGGAGTTCACTGGTGCATGTGCCTGAGGTTGTGGCCCATCCCTGAATAAAAAGAAAACTTTGGATTAGAGTTGGTGCCAGTGTGAGCCACAGGTGTGGTTTAAACTGTACCTGGAACCTTCTTGCAAGGCCTCTGCTAAACTTCCTCTGTGGAACTAATGATCTCTTTTCACTCTGAGACATGGTGATGGGTGCTGGGCTCCCACCCAGCCCACGGTGCTGGTGCAGAGCCAACCAAGCAGGTACCCCCAAGTAGAAGCCAAGGAAGGCAACAAGGAAACACAGGTGCTATCACATGCTCTTCACCTTTTATCCAGACTCTGGATCCCCAGCTGGGCATCAGAGCAGAAAAGGGCTCCACCCAGATCCTTGGGCCCAGCAGGAGAAAGGGGATGTCTGACCCGTCAAAGTCCCCTCTGTGACTTGGAGAAGGGTGGACTCAGGTGAAATTCATATTTCAGATGCCCAACAGCCATGGGAAGCTGGTGTCTAGTGTACAGGAGAGAGGCCTGTTTTCTAGGTGACACCAAAATACCAAATCTGAATGTCCGAGGCTGGGAACCATGCAGGGACAGATATCTAAAGGATGGCATTCCATCTAGGAAAGAGGAAACTACCTACAGGGTGAGACCTGGGTTCGAGTCAATGCAGGCCTACAGGGATGGGGTGAGAGGGCAACAGAGGTGGGGGCAGAGGGCTAACCTACAGCCTATAACCCACCAGTAACAAGCTACCTCCAGAAATGATGTTGGAGAAAAGGTTGAGGGAGAGGTGAAAGCCCCCCAGCACCAGGCTCTGTGGAAGGGGCTCTTCAAGGAGCATCCTGTTTCACCTCTCCAGCATCCTGACACATCTGCTGTCTGCAGCTGATGAAGGGTGTGTCGGAGCATCTGGGGACCTCACTGTAATTGGAAAACACCAAGGAGCAGGAGTGGGGTCGTACCTGCTAGGCTGAGGAATGAGTTGTTCCTCTAACCCCACCAGCAGCACTTCTGTCAAGACACAACCGGAGGGTTGGTCCCATTTCACAGGCAAGGAAATAGGCTCCATGGAGCACACAGCAGATGTTTAAATGAAAGAGCACAGCTAAGGCTAAGCCCCTGGGATAACTCTGCACCCAGCCCTCTTCACCTCCCCTAGAACCTTAGCACCCAAAGGAAAACTGGGTCTGTGTGTTGATTGGCCTCCTCTGCCCTGATGACTCTCATTTACCCCCACCCCACAATCACAATGGAACCTTCTGTCCACAACTTCCTATTGAGGAGAGTGGGGGGAGGAGGCAAATAAATTCTCAATTTGAAATCAGAAAATCTGGGTTGGGGTCTTGACTCTGTTGGGTAACCCTAAGAAGGGTCATCCCTCCCTAGTTATGTTTCCATCCACCCATTCATTCCTCCATCAGTCTATTCATGTTCTCACTAATCCATCCATTTCTTCTTCTGTCCATTCACCCTTCACTCACCTGTCAATGTATTCCCACCATTCACTCACAGATATACTGGTATAGTAAAGAGTGAGTATTCACAGGTGAGACTGGTGTCTGTTCATCTCTGCATTAATGAACTGGAGCCAGTAAGCCCTCTTGTGTAGCAGAGTGATGGTAACAGTACCCAGCTCCCCACTGATCGGAGCAAGGTTGAGATCAACACTCGAGCAACGTGTTAGTCCAGAGCGGGCCAGTCGGTCCACCAGTCAAAAATGTTGCTGGAATGCAACTCAGAAAGACTTGCCTGGTATGTGCAGCCTGGGACTCTATCCCCAGCACTGCAAAGACATATTTTTTAATTATCTAGACATGACACATTGTACGGCTGGAAACACACCATAACGACAGAATATACCACACCTCAGGAGCTTAGGTTCTGGTGGCTGACAGCACAAACAAGCATCCCCCACAGAGTCTGCCCCACCCCAGGGACTGGGTTAGGGTCTGCCTACCTGCCCCTGCTTCTCAGTGTCTCCCTTCCCTGCTTTTCTCCCTGGACCCTGCCTAGCCATAACCTACCAATGAGACCAACAGCATGTGGAAATTAGGCACTTTGACATGAATATGAAAAGCGTGTGGAGCCTGGAGGCCATTGGGACCCTGAACCCAGCAAGTATGGCTTCCTCCTTCAAATCATTATTAGACATGCCCTGCCAGACACTACCACCCCAACCCTCTCACCCCACCCCCACCTGCCACCAGAGCCCAGGAGGGGCCCATCTACATACAGCTCTAAACCCAATTCTGATTCCCACCTCCAGGGTCTTAGAACCAGCTTAGCAGACTGGGACTGTCAACTCTGGAATCGTCCAGAAGCAATGGCTGCTCCTGTATGACAACAATATGGAAAATGGAAATGTCCTTTTTATTAAAGTCCTGCTGATACGCCTGAAGAGAACCCACACACAGTATACAACACACACACTGACACACACACACACACACACACACACACACACACACACACACACGCACACACGCACACACAGACTATTTTTCTGTTTTGTCTCACAGAGAAAGGCCCCAAGCACTCCATTCCAACCCCTATCCACAAACAAGGTGTTCCGCGCTGTGCCCCAGAAGGTCTCTGTGACTGAGTGCAAATGTGTTCGTTTTTTCTTTATTATTAGATGAATTGCATCATTAAATTACATTATAAAAGCTAAAAATGCACCATTAATTTTCAAAAACAATAGTAAATACATCTCATTTCTAATACATGATTCTGCATTTAATTTTTGCCTGGGGCCCTTACGGGTTTTTTTTTTCCCTCAGCCTTACTATTTCCCTTTATGCAGACTATATAAATGGATCTAAATTGCCAAAGAAATTTTTGCCAAATGTCCATAATGTGAAAATAAATGAATTTCTAATTGGCTGTTTCAAAAAGAAAAATTACTTTTTGATCTCAGCTCAGCCAAGCAAAAATCTACCTAGACTGAGTAATAAGATAGAGGGAGGCTTGTGGCAGCCAATGTATGGAGAGACAAAGGCCCTACAAAGTGAAGCTTCAGAATGTCTCCTGTCCCCTGTCATCCTTCCACCCTGCCACAGAAGGTAGCCAGACCTTAAGCAAACTCAGGGGAGAGGCCATACAGGGTACCACCTCTGCAAGAGTCAGGTCTCTGCCTTTGCAATGACCAGGGATCCAGCTAGAGCCTGGCCCAGTACACTAGAGGCCAAGGCTATCTGTTCCAAGCTGGTGCTGCTAACCCCAGGTTAACCTCTCTCAGCCTTGCACTCTTCGCCTGTAGGATGGCAGTCCCTCCCGTTTTCTGTAGGAGGTGTTAGAGGCTGACATCATACCCCAAAATTCACATGTTGAATCCCTAACCCTGGCCATATTCATTGACAGAATCTTTACAGGGGTGCCTCTCTTAAAGGAAACCATTAGCCTGGACTTTCATCCACAGTCTTAATGGGAGGACATGTGGACACAGATACACACAGCTAGGGAAGACATCATAGGGAAGAGAAAATGGCCGCCCACCATTCCTGCTTCCTCAAAAGCATCTAACTCAAATGACAGCTGAACTGAGACTGAATTCCTGCTGCTGCTGCTGCTGCTGCTGCTGCTGCTGCTGCTGCTGCTGCTGCTATGAGAGCAACCCTGGCCAACAAGAAAGAGCCCAAGAGGGACATGCCAGGAAGACAGTATTCTCTGCTGCCCTGTCATCAGCTCAGCAGTGGCCCTGGGACGGCCCTACAAGGAGTTAGGGCTTTGACCCAAACACCGTGCTTAGTCTTATCCCAAGGATCAGACTCTCCAAGACCAAGATGGCTTTCCCTTTACCTCACATTTGTTCCACCCCTGGGTTAACACCTCACCAGTAGGTGTCAAAGGTCAGAGATACCCCTACTCTGCTTTCTTCTTCTCCCCAGGCAAATACATAAAGGCCATCTCATCCCCACTGGAATGAGGTAAAAAGAAAACAGGTGGCAGGCACCACTGTCTCCTTCCTGTGACAGAACAGGAAACCAAGAGCAAGAGAGGCAAAGGATTTGGCTGGGCCCACATGGCTAGGACGAAGCAAGCTGGGATCTGAGCCAGGCATTCTGGCCCAGGGCCCAAGCTCCTGATCACATGACCACTGCTTTTCAAGGTGTGATGAGAGGCTCTTATGGGAACAGGGTGCTTTCCTATAATACAGGGGGGATAGGGGCTAGAGACCTCGGTTGCCCAGGGCCTGCCTGAAGAGACTGGAGAAGGGATGAGAGAGGGGGGCCAGGCAGGACCAGGGCAGCTCATGTCACTCCAAATCCCTTCCAGGAGGCTGCCACCTGAGTATTGCCTAGAGCAGAAGCCCTAGGGTGTGTCCCCTGGGCATAGTCATGACACTGGATGCATAGGGTGAGCCCCCAGGATGAGCTCTCTGAGGACTGAGCCAAAGCCTCATGCTGCTGTGCTGGGACTAGGGGAAGGGGCAGGTCATCCACACACAGGGGCAAAATGGTTGTCAGGGATACCAAGGCAGGAAGGGGCGGACCCTTTCCCGAATGCCTGCAGACCTCTTCTACCTAGGATGAGCTTGAGCATGTGTCTAAAAAGGCTGAGCCCCCTCCAGAATATCTCAGGAGAATTGACACCACCTCTATCCCTTGCTGGAGGAGTCTGAAGACAGAGCGAGTGAGTTTACCCTTTGGCCTCCCATTTGGGAGAACTTCAACTTCGTATGTTGAGTGGAAAGGATGGTGAGGAGGAGATAGAGAGGGAGGGGGTGGACAGTGAGAAGCATAAGGAGAGGAGGGGAGGTGGCAGTGGCCGGGTGCTCCCGCCCTGAGGGCTCTGGCCACACTCTCCTCAGTACTCACAGCTCTCAGGCTGCTATCTCACAGATATCACAGTGACATATGTCCAGCAGGCCGCACCTGAGACTCATGAGTGCCCTGCTCACCCGTGGCCCTTACCCAAGCTCATCACTGTTCAAAGGGGATCCTCCTTCCTACAAATGCTCTAGGCCCCTGCTCCCACTCTGGACCCTTCCAACCAGCTCCCACCTCTGGGTCCTGACACTGGCTGACCTGACACCACAGAGTGACTCCAAGACCAGGAGCCAGGCAGTTTGGAAAAGCCACCTCCTTTCTCTTTTCCTCTGTGGTTGCACGTTAACGGCCCAGGAACAGGTGCACATATCAGGCCCTTTTTATTAGTATCTCTTTGAGCCTCTGATGGCAGGTGCTAGGAATAAATCCTAGCCACCCGGGAAAAGGATTTACGACCCCAAATTTACACGGGGCCGCTTAATCACAGCGCCTTTGCCTCAGACAGACTTTCTGGAGAACAATTTGGCCCACGATTTGTCAGCGGGAAAATGGCCTCATATAAACGGTCTGAGGAAATAAATGTTAATCCAGAAATGGTCCTCCTCCCCCTAATTGCCCGGGGAATTTAAAGGAGACAAACTTATTTACTCACAGCAGGAAGCAAGCTGTAATAAACCATCACTACTGTGGGTAGAAATGGGTCCCCGTGACAAGCAGGGGGAGGGAGATGGGAACACAGACTAGGGAGGGCACTGGGTCCTCCTCTGCCCAGCCCAGACGCTCCTGCATTTTAAACCTGAGACCTCTTTGAGACAAATCACAAATGCCAGACTAAGGTATCTGTCCCTCCCTGACTCAGACAGAGGCAGCAAGAAGGATTCCAGGGAAGGAGGCAAATTAGGTCACCAAGATGGCCCCAGAAGATGTGAGGGGGCCTAAAAACCAGTTGGCAAATCTGACTTAAGAGGTTACTCATATTCTGAGCTACAGTCTAGGCCTGGCGGCCAGAATCCTTTCCAGGGTTAGGCAAAGTGCCACCTCACCCACATGTAGGTCACAAGAACAGGGTGAGACCACCAGGATTCTGAGCAAACACCACAGAAAAAAATCCCCCCAAAGGCTCAGTGGGGGGCAAGGTGCACAGATCTGCCTAGGGGAGGCAAGAGCCTGCTATGAACTGTCCTTTCTTGTCTCTCTGCAACTGGCGGCTTGTTTTTAACTTTTTAAAATACATGATGTATGAATATATTCTCACCATTAAGTAAATGGAGATACATAAGCCAGGCATAGCTGCACATGCCAGTAATTCTAGCATTCAGGAGGTGGGGGCAAGAGGATTGTGAGTTCAAGACCAGCCTGGACTGCATAATGAGATCCTGTCTCAAAAAGAAAAAAGGGGGGTAGATCTACTCTTTCTCCTCCCTCCCCGGTTCCTCTGCACTGCCTAAGAGATCAACCCTATTTCCAAGTGTGTGTGCACGCTTCTCACCAGCTCTTTCCCTTCTGTTATCCTCATTTTCTCACACACGTGCATGCATGTACATGTGTGAGCACCAACAGCCCCAGGGAGCACCCAGGCCTGTAAATCCACAGGGAAATGTATAGTGTTGTTTCATGAGCTTACATTTCAGTGGTATCTTACTTGAAGTTTCCATAGTTAACTTGTTTGTCTTGACACTGTTCCCACCTGCTTCTGTCAGGTGAGCCAAGCCCAGCTCACTCGGCCCAACCTATAGAGTGGATCCACCAGCACTTAGTGGTCAATCCCCTGCTGGCCATGTGGGTTGGTTCTAACCTCTCAGTCCTCTGTAGAACTTGCCAGCATCCCAAGTCAGGAGATCAGCTCACACAGAAAGCAAGGCTGCCAGGGTCCCACCCTCACGACCTCACTTAACCTTTTTCGCTTCCTAAAAGCCCCATCTAAATAGCCACAGTGGGATTAGGAACTTGGGTACATCTGAGCTGGAGCCAGATACAAATGAATTCATAAGGAACAGCACCTCCTATCCCCTCACCCAACGTATAGGGCTGGAAAGGGGACAGTATACTCTCAGGAGATACTCCCTATCCAGAGAGGAACTATGGGAAGCCATCCCTGCTTCTCAGCAGCTCTGAAACACAGCCAGGCATAGTACCCTCCCACCATTTGAGATGGGTACCCAGAGTGACTCCCCAGAGTTCCTCACAGTGACTTCCCTCCTCAGACCTTGATTCTCATCTCCTAATCTTTTTCCTTTTCTGGTTGGTGTCCAGGGCTCTGTTATTTCTCAGTGAGGGACTCAGAAGCCTGTCTTCAAGTCAAACAGCTACAAGCAGTCTGGGTGCAAGCTTATAGGCCTTTCATAGACATCATGCTTTTTAAAATTCTATGGGTTTCCTATGCATATGAGTGAGGGACGTGCATTACAATTGAAGGTTCTCTCTCTCTCTCTCTCTCTCTCTCTCTCTCTCTCTCTCTCTCCCTCTCTCTCTCTCCTTTCCTCTCTCTCTGAGACTTGTGATTCTTCAAAACCATTGTAATTATCTTGGAAGGTTGCAATCTCCAACCTGAATTTCTCAGAGTTGTTTTATTTGTAATTTAAGTACATTTAATTACTGTGTGTGTGTGTGTGTGTGTGTGTGTGTGTGTGTGTGTGTGGTA